>NC_056725.1:1370987063-1371282063 GCF_019279795.1 Protopterus annectens | reverse complement strand
GAATCATAACATTCATTAAAGCATTATTGGTCAAGCAGAATAATCTATAGCCAATCGAAATGCTCACATCTTATTCTACTCTCACTTGTCAGGAAGGGGGCAAACTGCCAATGAGTGATGCATCTGCATCATCTAAACAGTGGTGCTGTGTAAAAGCATGGGACAATCTAAAATCCAAACACACCCATTTCATAGCAGGCATGCTCTATGATGTGAAACCCATTAAGCTCAGAAAAACAAGAACCAATCCAATCCTATATGTACATCAATCAACTATTGTTCAAATAGAAACATCTAAAAATTAATGAGAAAACACAGAAAAAACATCTGTATCTCAAATAAAGAAGCACTGGCTGCGAATGAAACCATACTCTTAAAATGAAAAACCTAAACATGCTCATTAAGTATGGCTGCTAAGCCCAAAATTAAAGATTTTTGATGAACAAGGGCATCAAAGCATTAAATAGAAACAGCAAAATGGCCATCAAAAACTTAAATGAACACATTTATATATCAGTCATACAGCACTCCATTACACAGAAAAACGATCCAAGATATTATGACACTGACCATTCAAACATGTTTTTAGTAAACAAAACCTCATAAAATGATACATTAAATATATTAAATACTGTCATTAAATTAATGGCAAAAATGCTAGTAAGCACATAACTATAGTAATCAACAATCATCACTAAATGACTAACATTACAGAGGTGACATATGCACTATGTGTCGCAACCAGCTTCTGAGAAAAAAAAAGCATTTTAAGATCACAGAAAGTCATCAGATGGCTAAATTGGTTCACCTAATTCCCATCAAGGAGCAAAATCTTTACTTCATGCATAAAGTATTAAGTCAACTATATGTGTAGCTATGTGCTAGATGCTGGAGATGTATATATTGAGTGTGGCCTCTTATAACTGTATTTAGATATAAATATTGGCTAAAACTATATGTATTCATAATAATAATTATAATAATGGCTAAAACTATATGTATTTTTTTCATTATGTTTGTTTGAAAAAAAGAAGTTAAAATAAAAAATGTTGAAAAGAGAAAATGTCAAAAACTTATTTAATATGGGGGGGGGCAAGTTCCATTTCATTCTCTACTAATTATATATATATATAAACTCTGGGATCACACAATAGTAGAGAAAGGACAAAATCCATTTTCAAGATTTTGAATTTTAGACATTTTGTGTTTCAACTTTTCTTTAAGTCAAATGGCACAGAAACATATATATATATATGTGTGTGTGTGTGTGTGTGTGTGTGTGTGTGTGTGTGTGTGTGTGTGTGTGTATATATATACATATATATATATATATATATATATATATATATATGTGTGTGTGTGTGTGTGTGTGTGCGCATGTGTGTTTGTGTGCGTGCGCATGTGTGTTTGTGTGTGTGTGCGTGCGCGCGCGCATGTGTGTGTGTGTGTGTGTGTGTGTGTGTGTGTGTGTGTGTGTGTGTGTGTGTGTGTGTGTGTGTAGGTATCATTCATTTGACAGAGCAGTCAAATAGAATTTTAACTGGATGAAAAAAATAAGTAGAAATCACATTTGGTAGACATTTCATTTGGTGTAGTGAAATTTTGTTTGTATGCAGTCATTCCAATTTTAGGTTAGATTTTGAGTTGTCTAGTTAATTTTTGCAGGATACCTACCATTGTTCCTGACATTTATGCCCTATGCCTTGTAAAGTCCATGATGTTCTTGTTTGTTTGTAAGCATTCCAGTCAGTAAATTGTGATAATGCACTGAGCTATGGTCACTGCTTTTGATGTGAAATCACTGCAACTGCACTTTCTAGGTGTGCTCTGGCAGTGCTTCCATTGTTTTGGGAGATTTTATTTTCTTCTTTGAGTTGGTGTGACCTTGGAGTTGGTAGATATAAGTTTTGGGGGGGGGGTGTCTTGCCCTCAAAAAAAAAAAAAAAAGAAACTGGCAGTTTCCTTTGTTCTGTGTTTGGGACATTTGTTTAATTAATTTATAGGAGGATGAAAATATTTGGTCTAGTTTTACACCAAATGTGTTTCTGCTAAGTGAATTCTCTACCAAATAAGACTTTTACTTATTTTTGAGCAACTGTGATTCTTCTATTTGGGTTGTCTACCAAACATAACATCTAATGTCTACCAAAGTAAAATCTATGGGCTGGATTCATGAATGGCTAATTTCCTTGCTGCTGTCTTGATACGCACAAATAGTGCTTTATTTTGTATTCATTAAATTACTCTATACATCATGTAGAGCTGCCAAATAAAGGCAAACAGCAGAGTATGCTAATGAAAGCATAGGCAGATTAATTAGATGCTAATTACCCAATCCAAGATGGTGGAGCCATTCAGAAATGTATAAAGTTACTGTGTAGAGATTGTGTAGCCATTTGCCATGAACTGCAAAACCTATTGGAATACAGTCACCATCACATTTAGAAAAAAAAATGCAATGTTAGGGTCTCCCGCTGATCTCGTGCATGTGTATGTGCAGCAGGCTCAAACTGATGCTGATGACAGAACTCGTCCAAAGAGAAAAAGGGTGTTCAGACCTCATTTAACATATCATGGACTTCATGATATATAGGTAGTAGACCAATACAGGGTTGATAGGGAAGCAATACAGAAATTCTGCAACCTCTGCTACACCCACCTCAGACTCGGGGGGAAATTGAGGAGAACCTATACCAGTGGAAACTAATGTATGTTTAGCTTTAAGGATATTTGTTACTGATACTTGCCAGAGACTCACAGGGATATACTAGGAGTGTCACAGGCCTCAGTCTCTAGAATATTATTATTGATTTCCTAATGTTATGCTAGAACATGCAAGGGAGTACATCTATTTTCCATGCACAGGATAGGAGTGAGCAAGAACAATGCAGGAATTTTATGCTGTAGCATACTTTCCTGAATTTTTGGAGGCCATAGACTACACTCTTATAGAAATAAAAGCCCCTGGTGATCAGGGAAGGGCATACATCAACGGGAAGGGGTTCTGCTCAGTTAACTGCCAGGTTGTCTGTAATACCTGAAGGGCCATCCTCAGTGTGTGTGGAGGCAACCCAGTCAGTTACTATGACTCACACATATGACACACCTCTCAGCTTTACACAAGGTTTGTTAGGCATGATGTTCCACAAGGCGATCTTCTAGGTGATCCATGTTAGGCAGTGGAACTGTGGTTCATGATACCCATCACAATGCACACCCACCCACAGAAAGATACAACAATGCCCATACTCAAACTAGAAATATCATAGAGCATGTGCTTGGCATGCTGATGACATGGTTCTGATATCTAGACACATCAGGGGGTGCCCTGCTGTATGATCAGGCATCTGGTCAGAAATTCTCACAGTCTGTGCCATGTTACACAATATCATCTTAAGGAAACAACTGCCACAGGGACAGAAAGGTCCAGAAACACACATTCCTGGACCACAAACAGGGCCAGCACATCCAGCACATAGAGACGAGGATTCTGAGGGAGAATTCTCCAGCTGCTGAGGTATCCAGCAGACATAGGCATGCACACTATGCCCTGCCCTGGCTAAGAGGCAAAGGACAGCATACACACTCACCAGCTATTGAATACACATAACAACTTAAGCACATACAAATATTGACAGTGATGCCATCCGATGTCCAAAACTTTACTTACCTAGGTAATGTCTGTATATGGATAGCATCAGACAGAAACAGCCCCAAAGCACACAATTCATAACTGCAAATGTGTAAGAAGATAAACTATTTGTATACTGTCAGCCATAAATTGGCTTATTGGAATTAAATCTGCAATGTACAGGTATACATTGTGTACAGTAACTGGTATCAAGCTGGCATTTACTCACTGTGTAAAAAGTAGTCAACAGGACAATTATAGCAACAGCATCACAAGTACAGCAATAAGCAGGAATGCAGTATCAGTGGTTTTAATGCATTAATTATAATACTAAATGAAAAAAACCTTCTGAAATTAATGGTTACAGAAACATCCACAATCATGTTATGCACTAAATATGCATATACTCAGCATACTGAGAAAGCTTCTCTTAACTATCCACTCTTTGCATCAGACATATATGCAACCCTAAGTCATACCCAAATGAACAAAGTACATGTCACAGCCATCATCATTTGCACATGGTGGAGGGGGGCAGTAGGCCAAGACTGACACCAAAGTAATAAGCGTGTGGGAGTAAAAGCACAGGACATTGAGTAAAGTAGGAAATATCTCAGGGCCACTAACAGGAGATTTATCCCAGTCAACATTAAGGTTTTCTTAGCTTGCATGTGTGTGGGTTAATATGGGCAGTTTTTGTGAATAGTGTGTGTACCAGCATCAACACAATCAAGCTCTGTGCTAGCACTATGTCCTGACATGTTAGACAGGTGTGAATAGTGCATGGTATAGTTGTCATTTCAGTGTTGTCACTATTGACCATGTGAACTTCCTCTGCCAGGAGTTGCACTGCCACTTCCACATACCTGGTTTGAAGTGGGGGCATTTCCTGAATGTAAGCAATGCCTGCTGGAAAAGAGCTATTCACAATTATATCCAGGACCACAGCCCTGTGGCCTTCCACATCTGGGTGTGGACACCTCAATCACTGAAGGACCAATGGAAGTAGTGCCACTATGGGAGGAAGATCTGGCACAGCCATGTCTGCTAACAGCAAAGGATGCTGTTGCTCTATGGACACATGGATGCCAACCAGCTCCCAGTAGATGTACCATCATAGACACTGCCTGATACAATGTGTCACTCATCTTGCCCAATGAGTCACCCACATGGTTGAGACAGTCATGCACATCAAAATGTGCCATATTAAGACTCTCACAATCTCTTCCAAGACCCTTGTGGAACATGCCTGTCCCTCCATGATGGCCCTATACATATGTCTGGTGGCACATAATGATACAACAGCATCAGGATGAGGGTGGATCTTAGACCTCCTCCAAGCACTTCTAACAACCCTCCTGAGTGGTGCCATGTCCTCACAATGGCTATGAGAAGACCACACTACACTGATCAAACTCAGCCTGTCCTATATCTGAGGCCTGAGTGGAATGAGTATGTGTAGGCATACTGAATGTGTCTGAAATAAGGGTAGGGGATGTGTGAGCCGCAACCTCAGTATCAGACTAAATCTCTGCAACCCTGGCTGTGCCTCTATATCACTACCACCATCATCATCATCAGTTGCTAATGATACTCTGACATCAGGTGGTATGTGTTCTATACTGCCATTGTCAGGATCACCTGTAATAATAAACAAACACAAGAATGAGAGAGACATAATGACTAGAAATGATCCAAACTTGGTAATAAATCATGTTAAAAATGCTCATATGTTAAAGGAATGCAATAATTTTTACTCTCTCCTCAGAATTACATCTAAGTAATGGTTATTGCTAATCAAAGAAAGCTTGTGCTTATTGTGATGCTGCCAGCCCAGCTAGCTGGAATTTTGTAAATACTTCTGTTATCATTTGTGAATATTGCTATGATTTATAGAGAACTGTATGTTATGTACTAAGCTTCAACAATGTAATCACAGTGTACCCTATTGGAAAAGAACAGAAATGTGTATAAACTATATACCTGTGCAAATGTATGTTTTAATAGTAGAAGCTGGAACATACAGAGTTAACTTTCAAAAGTTAAAGAAAATAAGTTGGAATCATTTTTTTTATGATTGTGTTATTTCTCAGTTTCAATACAGCAATCAGACACAATGTCTATAGCTAAAAGTTTTTCTATTGTCCTGAAAGTAATTAAATTTAAAATGTAAAATGTGTTATTGCTTCCTATTAGCTGCACATTTGAGAGATATGTGCTACTCACACAGAGATAATAAAATTCTGTTGTTATCTGTTAACCTGGGAACTCAAAGCAGGTGACAAACAATGATGTCATCCAAGCTGGCACAGCAGTTATGTCTGATAGTAATTTAAGAACTCTCTCAGAGAAAGACTGTGCATTTTGTATCTTGTCTTGGACTTAGAAACATCCATCATCGCCATCATCTGCATTTGTCTTGCTAATAGTAAGTAACTAGAGAAAAGTAATTTATTTTAGAGATAGATAAGAATATAGTAAAGATTAGTTTAGATGTTTTCTGTATTTATTTGAGACTGTCCTGCAATGTTGTTTTAAAATATTTCCCATGATTCTGAACTCTGAAGTGACAGTGTTTGTTATTGAGGAAAATACCTGGCAAGTAAGGCTTAATAGAGATGCAGATCCAGGTATGAATGAAAGAGAAAACTTCAAAGTAGTTTTATGTAAGAAAGGGTTAAAGCATTGTTTGTGTGTTAGTCACGTGACTTTTAAACTGTTTAAATGCAGTGTTTTTTGTGATGCAAGAAGTTCTATGTGAATGAAAGTGCTTACCAGTTGTTTTTTGTTTTATTAAAAAGTTTTACACATTGCCGTTTTGTCATTTGGTTTTTATATCATGTGGACTTTTAATACAACTTTTTTAAGAAGTTTGGAGTTTTGTATTCAGTATTGTTTTGTTCTTTTATTATTAAATATATTTAAACCACCCTTTGCGGCTGATTTGTTTACAGATATTTAACCCCTGAGAGTACTTGCATATGTATTTGGTGACACTGTATAGGCCACTCCAGTAGCCTAGTTCTTGGTCACACTTATCATTTGGATAATAGTAACATTACATAGTAGAATTGGTCACCCTTCATAAGGGCCTTAAGTAGCTGACAAGTAGGGATTGGTGGCAGTCATAACTACCTTATAGTCTAGGCAGAAGGGGGGCATAGCTAGTAAACCTGTGACAGCCTTCCCTAGGAGTGTGTGTATGTTTGTATATAAATCAAATCTCAAAGTGTGTGTGTGTCAACTACTTGAGCAGGGACAAGAAGCACTGGTTGGACAGAGAGGGTACTTGAGGTCTTGGCTTCACCCCCCAGCTGAGATCTCAACTCTATTGCTGTGCCAGTGGGGAGTCTTATTGGGGATCTGGAGAAAGAAGAAGAAACCAGCCCCAGACTGACTATGATCTCTGTGTGCTCTTAAGGGAAATTGTTCTTTACTGTGTGTGTACTTGTCATCCTCCCATTGTGTATGTCTCTCACTGTTGCTAGTGGTGAGGATTGAGGATCCTTGATTACTGGGCCAATGCAGCGGCATCACATATTAATTGTTTGGCAATAGTGGGATAGCTACATTACATATTAATTGGTTGATACTGGTGAGATAGCCACATCACATATTAATTGGCTTGTAGTGGTGTGGATATTGAATTCCTGTAGCCTGTGTACAGTGGGCACTGGAAGGTGTTTGTACTCTCAATCAGCCATGCAGTGAACATTCAGAGTATATATCACAATTGTTTTATTTTTTCTGTTAGCTTAGTTAATCAGTGAGAGCAGGCAAGCATGTCAGCAGAGGAGTATGGCAATCTGACAAAGATCCATTTGGCTGAGATGTTCCAGGCTAAAGGACTGGCGCATGCCAACCTGAATAAAGCGGACATGATAGCAGCTTTAGTCACAGCTGCATCACAGAATAGCAACCAGGAGGACAATCAGACTGGCTCTGATGATGAATAACTCTCATAAAATGTACAGCTCAACCTTTCCACAGAGGACTTAAGAATCCATTTGGAGTTAAAGAGACTTGAGTTGGAGGCCAAGTGTTTGGAAATAGAAGCAGCAGAGAGACTGAGATATCTGGAGGCTGAGGAAAGTGAGAAACTGCAACATCTGAAGACTGAGGAAAATGAAAAACTGTGACATTTGCAGGCTGAGGAGAATATGAGACAGAGGCAACATAAAAAGGAGATGCTCACTCTTCACCAGAATCATGGAGGTAATGAGGAAGGGAGTAAATGAACCCTAGAAGCAGCAAAGGCCAGTACATTTCTTCCACAATTTACAGAGGGGGATAATTTTGATAGTTTCATTCGTATGTTTGAGAGGCTATGTGAACAGTATAATGCTGACCAAGGGCTCTGCTTATGGTTCCTTACCCCCTAACTCCATGGTAAAGCTGTAAGTGTAATTTTCAAACTGTCTGATGCTGATTGCTTAAATTATAAGGTTGTAAAAAACTGCTTCCTAGAATGTTTTAAGTTAACACCTGAAGCTTATAGGAAAAAGCTTTGTGAGCATAGATGCAAGACAGATGAAAGTGTGTGTGAATATGTTGCTGAACTAAGGACTTATTTTCATAGGTGGGTGAGTGGATGTTAGGTCACCACTTTTGAAGGGCTGGCAGACCTTTTGCTGAGGGAACAAACCTTTCACACATTGCCTGAGGACATGTGAATCTAGTTAGCTGATAGACAATGCACTACTGCAGATGAGTTGGGGAAGAAGGGAGACCTATACCTAGTAAGCAGGGCATTACTGCAGTGTGTACTTGTCATCCTCCCATTGTGTATATCCCTCACTGTTGCCATTGGTGAGAATTGAGGCTCCTTGATTACTACTAAAAACAAACTGTTATATAAAGAAGCAGTCTGTATTTTAAAGTTTGGCACTTTGGTGCCTTATGGTTTAAACAAAGAACTTGAGCAGAAGGCTTTTCTGCATTGTGTTAATTATTAGTTTGTGTTTAATTGTTTTAGTTAATTGATTAACAATGTGATATTTGTTATTTAAGTGTAGCTTGTGCTACTGTGATGTTAACTCTGTGAAAGGCTTGCTAGCTGAGCCACTGGAGTATTAAAAATTTTGGATTTTATGCTTCTGCAGTTGGTGTTTTTCGCTTTCTCTGTGTTTTTTTATCCTTGATTACTGGGCCAGTGAAGGGGCATCACACTTACTATTTGAAAGTGGTCTTTCATATGGTAATTCTGTTTTCCCTGCAGAAAAGGAAAGGCAGTGGAAAGAAGGCTATTAAGCATCACAGTACAAATGACATAAGGACAAGAGAATAACACTCTCTATGTTCCCTTTAAGAAATATCTCACAATCAATCAGACTGAATACTTCCCATCACAATCTCTGTTGGAATCTTCTCTCTTGTAAGGTGCACATCTTGATATTTTCAGATGTAGAAATAATAACACATAAGGAATTCTATAATGGCATTACATGCTTTATTGATGTATGGTATCTGGGACCTACTTGGTCTGTTGTCTATATCAGCAGATTGTGGAGAGCCCCCTCCCCCTGGCCATCTGAGAAGCTTACCACCTCCATTAGTTGAACATGCACGACCCCTTGAAGTGGATGATAAATGCAATGCGGTTATTTGCAGTACCTGGTGAAATTCCAATACCAAATTATAACATAATACTGCAATTTAACCGTACTAACTTGGAAAGCACAGCAAGACCTCACAAATGTATAATATGCCAGCAGTGAATTTTTAAAACTGCATAAATATCAAAATTACTTTTTCTGTTACATATTGAAATACATTCAAAATATGAACATGAAAACGGTTTATGAAGAAGACAAATATACCTTATTAAATAATGCAATAAATTGAAGAACAAGCTCCTCAATGTAAATAGCAGTAATGGTCTGTCTCTATCCAGTCTCCCCCTCTTCCACTGCCATAGCTACACCATTACTTTTATATAGTGCAGATTCAGCCCTTTGAGCACTCCGAAGATGCAAGTGAGGTGTGAAATCATTAGCATTCCTGAATAGTAAAAACAAAGTCACTTGGTGTAGGGGATGTAAACATGGTGTAAGTAGCTACACAGTTGTACACACGTCCAAGGAGTGCAAGGAGGAGCAATGACAATTGTTAGCTGCTAATGGCTTGCATGTATTACTGATTGTTCTGACTACAAGAAGCAACACTGAAGTGACTCTTCTATCTGAACTGTTTGTATCATGCAGAGTTGACTTAAAATAAAGACAGTAAGTACCTTGATAGCTATGAGAGCAACTTAACAACATTGATATCCTTGTAGTAGGAGCACACTGTCCACATACTGCTTAAATGTGTCTGAAATGCTGATCAGCTATATTACACATTGAAACAATGATGCAAATAAATGGCCATGACATTGCATTTCTATAGTTAAGTTGAGAAAAGGGGAAGATACTCACAAAATAAAGAGAAGAAATAACTGGCGGTGTTGGCATCCTGACATTACTATGATGTGGGCTATTACTGGTGTAAATGATTTGTCAGTATCACATTGAATTAGACGTGTTCAAGCAAATAAGAAAGGAACATTTTCTGGTCCTGTGTTGGTGGCAAAGAGGGATAAGAAACATGACAGAGCATGTGTTGTTACTGCACTGACTTGAGGACTCATTTTGCAGCTAGTGTGCTACCTGATATAGTTAATGCATGTTTTTTAAGCATATAATCAGGTTGTAACACACAGTATCTAGGAAACTTCACAATCCTGCATTTTCATTATTATTCCCCAATATTTAATACTGGCAATGTATTTAGTTAGTTAGTTAGTTAGTTAGTTAGTTAGTTAGTTAGTTAGTTAATTAGTTATTATATTCTGCTCTGTTGACTGGAAGCATTTCAAAGCAGTGAATGAGATTCCACTGCCCAAGGTACAAAATGAGAAATTTAATTTGGCATGCCATCAGCAGTGCATTTTAGAGTGGCACAAGTGTGCTTTACTTCAGCACTCAGAAAAGCAGTAAGAGAAGAAATTCTACATCACATCCAAGTATCATTGGGTTGAATGAAATGAATTCAAAGAAAGAGGATGCAGGCTTTGAATCCAACTTGAAGACCCTCGCTGCTTGGAATGTTTGTAGCTGATGTGAAAATGCAGCTTGTGTTTTGTTGTGTACAATATGAAATGAAATACATGTTTTTGCGTGTGTAATTTCTGCACTGCTTAGCAGAGCACAAATAGAGCTCACATTTCAAGGAAAGAGTGAACAGTGCAATTTCTGTAATCTTCATTAGCGCAAACAGTTTTGGTACCACCGCCCTGTATTCCAAATGAATGCATGATGTGCACATGCTGTATACCCTTTTCTGTGGCAGAAGCTGTGAATACAGTGACTTTGGCCTCTTAACTGAATTGCTCTGGGGTTCAAATCCATACAGGGACTGTGGAAATTATTACTCCAGATTTAGGACTTACTTTCATAAAAAGTTCATATGCTTTTTTTACCGTTTCTTGATTCATGCAGTTGCTTGCTGCTGAGCGGAATGAGTTCAAGCTGACCTGCTTCAGAAAAAAATATAAAACTTTATTTGAGAGGCCTTCCATATTGTTAATGGCAAACCACAGACATCAGCACTTTAGACAGTACTGTGTGAAGAACATCCAACTTGTGTAACTGTCTCGGTGGTGCAAAATGTAAGTAAATTGTTCTTTTAAGCTAGAACACTGATGGACTAGGGTTCAGATCCAGCCACCATTTATTTTCACAAATATCAGAATGTAATTTCTAACAACACATCAGTTAGGAAAGTATCACTACGTACAAATGGCTATCATAATTATGTTTATTGCAAGAAATGTCTCATTAATGCTTTGATAATTTTTTCTGCGTAGCATATCTCATAAATGATTTACTTATGAAACACAGCTGAATGCGTATGTAATTGTTTAAGCAGGATAATTGTGATAATAAATTAAAAATGCACTTGCATATCTATGATGGGCAGAACACTTAAATTAAAAGTATATTTTCTCCTTACATAGCCAAAATCTGTGTTTAGGATAGTATGTGTATTGAAGTATTTATGTATCATTCCCTAATCCATATTAATCAGCTCATGAAAGTCTATCCATCTGACATACATTTACAAACAGTAAAACTGCCTCTTTCATGTGAATGCATTTCACATGACTTCCAATAAGTCACACAAATATAGGCTTATCTGAAGTGTATCTTAATTCATACTGAATGCAGTTGATATGTAATGAAGATGACTGAAAAAGTGTTTGCCTGTAGCACTGACAAATAATCACCTTGCTTGAAATGTGTTCATCATCCCTTCCTTACGTTTGATTCCAACACTGGTCAACTAACATTCCAGCAAGTTATGGGTTTAACATAGTGAGACAGGTTTAAAATAAGCAACGGAGATCTCCGTTGCTTATTTTAAAGCTGTCTCGCTATGTTAAACCCATTTAACATAGTGAGACAGGTTTAAAAAAAAAAGCAACGGAGAAAGCAAGATCTCCGTTGCTTTTTACACACTATGTCGCTATGTTAAAGGAGTTTAACATAGCGAGACAGCTTTAAAAATAGCAACGGAGATATCCGTTGCTTTTTTTAAACCTGTGTCGCTATGTTAAACTCTTTTAACATAGCGAGACAGTGTTTTAAAAAAAGACTTATACTAATGGAAAAAGTCCGGGTGACTGGACCTTTTTCCATTAGTATAAGTCGATTTACAACGTGCACGCTGGCCAATCAGCGTGCACGTTTTGGAATATTAATAGGGGGTCATGGTATAATCTGTACTTCCTTTGGAAAGGCTATATTGAAGACTGATGCTGTCACCTGAATAGATTGTCATTCCATCACAGTTGTAGTGAGACACTTCCTTAGGACTAAGGAAACTCGACAATTTAATGTTTGTTGTTGCCTAAGTAATGCATGTGTTGCAATACAGGATTATATCCACATTGAAGATAATTGTTATATTATTACAGTGACAACAGCAGTGAGTTACAGGTGTGTTTGGATTTATATAGCATTAGGCGATGTTGTCTGATAATCAGCAATATTTGGACTAAGTGATTACAAGGACACATATTTTTGATTCATACACACGATGTAATGTTTTCACATAACCACACATTTGACAATTGTCAATGCACTTTTACTATGGCACATTCATTGGTCCCACTGTGATGTTCATTTTCTCAGCACATAGGTAAGTATTCCAAACCAGCATTGAGTGATTGTAAGCATTTGTGTCTGTAACTGTTCTGTATAAAAGACATCCCCCCAATTATACTCTGTAAGTGAAGAATGGCAGAAAACTCCCCCATCAATTTTAGCAGATAAAAATTATTGGCAAATACAGTACAGCTGATATCACTTCACATAGGTGGAGTTCAGTAACTGTGATAAAAATTCCACTGTAGTGAATGTGATTAATAGCCATAATGTTATTTGGAGGAGTTGTACAGCTTGATGTTCAAATCTAGCATAGGGCTTCATTTTGTATGAACATACTAACATCACACAACAACTATTATATCACATCTGTCTAATCCGTTGATATGCTGAATGAACACGTGATTGTAGCTTTGGATTTCAGTGGGAGTGGACATTTGTTCTGCCAATGTCATGTTAAGAGTGCTACTGTGGCACATGCATTGAGTCTTGTGGTGTACACGAGTGTGTTCCAGTTCTTGGGTGGTATGTGTACAAACATTCAGCGAAACCTTCCTTGATCATGAAACATTGATATAGGACTGATCACAATTATGTACACATGAGCATACTCATTTAATTGCCATCAGTCTGACATGTTAATATGACATTCATTATCAGGGATCATTTATTAATTAACACATTAATATAATTTGTGACAACACCCATTGCACCCTCCTGTGGCAAATGTTGACAATACACAGCTCTGGGAAATATATTGCATGTGTGGTATTTGCAGCTATTTATATCTGTCTGTACAATAACTGTGTCAGGCAGGAGTGCCTTACACAAGGCTATTACATATGTCACACTCTGCTCCCACATTTGTAGCACCACACACATCTACATGTGGGATGCATAACCATTAGAAGATTGAAGTGCATAATTCACTTCAAGGGTGATCCTCCTTGTAAATGGGTTAGGCCTATTTCTGTGGCATGCACAGTTAATACACAGGTCAGTGTTATCACTGATAGGATTGATTCGAGCCTTGCAAATGAAATTGTGGCTTCTGAGCCATTCCTATTTAGCAACATATTATACTGATGAAATGCATGCAATGCAAACATCAAATGATGTATGTACTGTTCTTGTGAACTTGCAAAAGACATGTTAAATGCAAGGGGTGTGAGTACTGACAAAAGTTGAGTACTGCATGGTATAAAAAGGCACAGTTGTTGGAATTATACTACTTCCTTAAATGCAAAATGGCAGAATGACTGACATTTCTACCAGCACAACAAGTAGGGTTGTATTAATAGAGCTAGGCTGGTTTGCCAAACACACACACAAACACACACACACACACACACACACACACACACACACACACACACACACACACACACACACACACACACACACACACTCACACACACACACACACACACACACACACACACACACACACACACACACACACACACACACACACACACACACACACACAGCAAATTTTGTGCTTCACCAAAATATATTTCCCCTGACATTGTATTTATTTCATATCATTCATGAAGGCAGAGTGAATATTGACTCTAGATGATTGTCAATGTTGATGTGACACCCCAACCTCATGTGCAAAAAATGGGAAAGGGGTTATGCATATATGTATGCACACATGGTATGATATATAAGCATGACATGCCTACCACCTTAGCCTCTCTATCAGATCTGTTTGGCACAATCAGAATCATATCTCTCAACTATCCAGATTTTTGCCTTAAATTTTTAGTCTTTTATGACAAGTCACTGAGGACTGATGTCAGTAAGTAATGATAGACATTTTAGTTAATATCCTTCAGAAATTGCATGTTAACAAACATCCTGTTATTCTAGCATCTTTCTAAGTTTATGATACCAGTATTTAAAATCTGCCCTTATCTTTGAACCTTTGCCCCCCCCCCCAGCATTATTTTAGGCTTTGTGATGATTTCTTACACTAATAGTTTGAGATGTATGATCAGAATGCGGGGTGCATTTTGTAACTCCAGACACTTGAATAGATCTAATATAAGAATGGTTTTCTCAAACATGGATTAGATAATTTCCAGCTGCAATGCACTTCTGCAGAAGAGACAGGCTCTGCAACAGGTGCTGTCATTTTAATAGGTTCTTTTCTGTCACAGGAACTAGAAAGAAAATGAGAAGGTGCAACTCTTATTATGATATGAAGAAAAAAAGAAGAAAAGTGTAGGATATCAATACGAATGTTTCCTCAAATGTTAGAAGCAAAAGTACAGCGAGAAGACTTTTCTTTTCTTTTCTTTCTATGCAATGGCTTGTGTTTACTAGAAGATTCTCATGTCTGTTCCTTACACGAAGGAATGATGGACATTATAGTGTGCCAGTTACACACATTCTGACAGCTCTAGACTGGTTACCTTTGCACCCTACACAGAGAAGATCCAGTAAACAAGGCAGACATTCCTAGTATAACTGGCTTCAGTGCCTCACATAGCATGCTAACAACCTGGAAACTGAGCTGCACTACCCCTTCAGGTGTGCCATTCACATAAACGTGCTATTCATAAGCCCATTACACATATGCAGCATTCATGAAGCAAATCTCGTTATCACTGACCCACCAACTACTAGGCACTGAATGCATCATCTATCCCTCAATATACTTTTACATGTGTTAAGGTATGTCCCTGAGATGGTGTAGCAGAACCATTCCCATATCATTGGCTCACTCATAACTCAAATAGTGTCATATGCATTTCTTGAAGATGCAGCTGCCTTCCCACCAGACTGCATTAACTATCTCAATGACACACGACATGGCTTTGCATATATATATATATATATATATATATATATATATATATATATATATATATAAGCATGGCATGCAGGGGCGGCTCGTGGCATCGGGCTGCCGGACTGCAGCCCCCTCAAATTAAAAAAGAAAACAAAAAAAAAAAAGAAAACAAAAAAAAAATAATTTTTTTTAAATTACGCGGACTTTGCGCATGCGCAGTAGTCCCGACTACCGTTGGTCTATGCGCATGCTCAAGGCAGTCTGGCAGGACCCATAGAGGGATGGAAGGAGACGTCTGTGCACTTTTAAAGTGCACAGACACGCTGTGAGGATATATCGCATCTGGACTGCAACAGCAACAGCCAGAACAGTCTCGGGAGGGAGCTTGGGATCTCATCGTCGGGAAGGAGCTTTACTGGGATCTCGCGGGTCTTTGTGAGTATTGCGTGGGCAGGATGTATTATGGAGAACAGACAGGTAAGTGTATGGTGCTTTTTACTTTTATTTATACTGAATTGACTTTATCATGTCATGGTTCCAAACATCCTCTATGCAGTGCATGTGTTAATTTTTGGGAGAGCATGACTTGAATGGTGGGAAGTGGAATGCTCACTGACAGTTTGTTGTTTTATTTGAATGGCTTACATACGATGTGCTTTGTTTTAGTTTCTTTTGCAAGATATTCATTCTATCAAATCTACTAGTATTGAAATGAATCTGCATTGTTTAGCAAAACCAACGTTCCAAAGCTATAACCTTTTTAATGTGACCAGGGTATAACAAGATAGTTAAAAGTAGGTCTTACTGTTCTTGTTTAGTCCACCGCTATTATTATTGAGGAGTCGGTGCTAGTATTTTTCCAAACAAATATACTACATCATTTAAAGATATTGCTTGTCAACTTGACATGTCTTACCCAACAGCACTGTTTCCCATAGACTAACAGCATGTGAGAAGAAATTATTCACTTGATATAAATATTTATTGCTTGAAAGTAGATGTTTTAATATCAAGATGTCAGTTGCTTTTAGTAGTGTACGCTAACAAGTAGCAGTCTGATTATCTGTTATGATGCCTTATCATTAACAAGTTTTACACATACGTGTCTCTTCCTGTCAGCTGCCCTGGAGTTCACCAGATAATATCAAATGGGAAACAAACTGTGAAGGTTATGTGAAGCTAAAATGCCACTACCAACGATAACAGAATGACACTTTGAGAGAAATTCATATATGAAATGAAATAGCTTTTAAATGACTTTGGATCTACTATTTTAAGGGTGATGTTACTTGTATATTTTTGGTGTTTTAACAGCTTCAGACAAGAAATATATGTAGATATAACTTACTTAAATGAAACAAACTAGGAAGGCTATGTAAAATAACATTACCGCACTGTAAGTGGCAGTTGGACAGGTGTATCACAATTGTTATTCTTAAGTAGAATTTGTGCAAGAATCTTTGCAAATGCTTTATATCTTCCTTATGTATTACACCAATGCTGAAATAGTTCTGGATCAATTTAATCAGGTATCTCAGAGGTAAGCAGCCACTGTGATGAAACAGTGTGGAAGGCTTTGACCCAGTGAGATGTAATGTAATTTTTCCTTTGCCAGGTGTGACCTGGTAGGGCAAAGACATTGTGAGTCAAATGGTTTATAGAGAGGAATCAGATGTGGGTTGATATCCTGGCATCCAGTTTGGTAACTTAATAAGTTAACCATGTTTTTTCTGCTACTTCCTTGTGTGGAAGAATCCATGCCTTATGCTGTATTACAGTGTGAAAAAATGGAGTATTGCTGCTGTTATGCTCATTTACTTACGTCGGCTTTGTTAGATTCCCTATGCTACATGCATTTTGTAGGAGAAAATAGACTACAGCATAGTATGTATGTGACACCAAAAGTCCCCCCCTCTCACTTTCTTACATATCTTGCTGTTCACCGCTGTTGAGTCTAAGCACTGATCTTTGTACTCCTTACATTTGGTAATACTCTACCAGGAATATGTTTGCTCCCTATGTGAAATCACTGCGTCTGTTATATACGTTACTACTGCTCTATGGTCTAAATAATGCCACTGTGTTATATAGGCTAGAAACCTATATGGTGTAACTTTTTCTCTGCCTATATTAAAATACTGTAGTTACTTGGAATGGTGCGTTTTACTTTTACAATGTAAATACTGTGTATGGTGCTTTTTACATATACTGGATTGACTTTACTTGTGTGTATGGTGCTTTTTACTTATACTGGACTGGATTGACTTTATGTGTGTGTGTATAAATGCCCCAGGTGCTCATGGTGGTGTGGTAGGGACTACTTCAGGCTTGAACCCTGTACCCTGTATGCAGGTGTTAAAGACTTGATTTCCCTACCCACCACCATTTGTAAAATAATTGCAGATTTTTGCCTCATATTCGATCTGATCTGTTCCTCATAATATCTGTGGTTTGTAAATGTTGCAATGCTTGATATTTGATGGTGTAGTAGTAGCACTGTTGCCTCACAGCTGCAGGTTCTCAGGTTTGATTCTTGGCTGGGGTTCCTTCTTTGTGGGGTCTGTTATATTCTCCCTGTGTTTGTATGGGTTTGTTTTTATTTGATGGTGCATTGGTAGCATTGTTGCCTCACAGCTGCAGGTTCTCGGATTTGATTCTTGGCTGGGGTTCCTTCTTTGTGGGGTCTGTATCTTCTCCCTGTGTTTGTGTGGGTTTGCTTTTGTGTCCTCCCATGTTACAAAGACAAGTCTGCATTATTTCTTCCTGGGCCTCTGCTGAAAATTGTTTTTGTTCCAAGTCAGACTGTCCTGATTAAAAAATGTTAAATAAAATTGACAGGCATTTGAATTTCAGACTTAAGGGTTTCCTGAATGTTTAACTCCTGGCATATTTGATGGTGCAGTGGTAGTATTGTTGCCTCACAGCTATAGGTTTTCTGGTTTGATTCTTGGTTGGGGTGGCTTCTGTGTGGAGTCTGCATCTCCTCCCAGTGTTTGTGTGGATTTGCTCTGGTCCCCTGCCATTTTACAAAGACGTGTCTGCAGTATTAATCCCTGCGTCTCTGCTGAAAATTGTTTTTGTTCTGTCAGCAGTAAAATTGACAGGCATTTGAATTTCAGACTTCAGGTTTCTGAATGCTTAATTCCTTACATATTTGATGGTGCAGTGGTAGTATTGTTGCCTCACAGCTATAGGATTTCTGGTTTGATTCTTGGTTGGGGTGCCTTCTGTGTGGAGTCTGCATCTCCTCCCTGTGTTTGTGTGGATTTGCTCTGGTGCCCTGTCATTTTACAAAGACATGTCTGCAGTATTAATCCGTGGGTCTCTGCTGAAAATTGTTTTTGTTCTGTCAGCAGTAAAATTGACCGGCATTTGAATTTCAAACTTCATGTTCTTCAGAATACATAGTAGCACAACCTTTTTTTCTAGCAATTTTCTAAGTTTATAAGATGAATATTTTAAATTTGTCTATATTTTTGGGACTGTATCCCCCATTATTGGCTTCGTCCAGGTTTTTGTGCTAAGGTTGACGGCTATGGCAAGAACTGAATTCACTGAATATGTGTGAGGGCTGTATTCCCTCATTACTGGGTTTGTCCAGGTGTTTTGTACTAAGAGGTTGACAGCTATGGTGAGAACTGAATTCACTAAATGATAGCCATTTAAGTTTCAGTCTTCCTCTCTTTTACAAAGTAGCTGATGTGGCGTAGTGGTATGTTACTCTGACTGTTTTTTGCTCAGGGACCTTGGCAGTAAAATGTATGGTGGCAACACAACATTTTATTCTAGCAACTTTCCAAGATTATACAAGCAATGTTTAATGTGTCCCTGGTTTTGGGCTTTTGACCCCCAATACATTTTGGCTTTTTCCAGTTTTCTTGAGCTGCGAAGTTGAGATGCAGTTGAGTATTGAGTAGATTTTACAAGGAGCTGAGAGCTGCAGGGGAATAGAAGTTTAGTGCTTTGCCTAGTTAATACTATAGCACAACAGGTTGTGTACTTGCTTTTGATGCAGAAGGCTGTGGGTTCTACTCCCACAAGGAGTGGATGCTGCCATACTGAGAATGTTCTCCTTGGTGAAGATGCTAACTATGAGTCTGTTATCAGTTTGCCGTCCATTTCCTCTTGCAATATTATTACTAGATTATCATTTTTAATGTAATATAGGCAATTTATTCCTGAGGGGCAACAGACACTTTATTTTTCGATGAAACCATGAAATATAAAGGTGATTGCTAGCAGCAACCGCTTCATTAGTTACAGATTTCTTTAATGTGGAATTATTTAGATGACTTACTTCAGAGATTGTGCATATTTACTGACAATGGACTGTAGAATTGTGCATATTTACTGATAAAGGTGGACTGTAGAATTGTGCATATTTACTAATAATGATGGACTGTGGAATTGTGCATATTTACTAATAATGGTGGACTGTAGAATTGTGTATATTTACTAATAATGGTGGACTGTGGAAGTCTGAGTAGACTTTTTTATGATAAATGTTCTCAACTGGGCAGTTTTGCCATTATGGGTGCATATGGTTTGTTTCATTGCTTACTGGAAAAATGTTCAAAACAAATTTAAAACACCCTCTAACAAGTGTACTGTATTGTACAAGGAATATAATTTTAGTACAATGAGGAAGGTGTATCAAAGAGCACATGTATGTTTCATATGCAAGGGGCCTATGATTTGAAAACAGCCCAAAATTAATCTTTATCTGCCACTGGCAAAATGTATTTTCTTTGAATGTGGGTTTCAATGCTGTTTCAATGAATGTGAGTTTCAAGGGCAGAGAAGTTTTAATGCTAAGTTTTCATTGTGAGACTGCATTGCTTTGTTTAACAGATGACTTAGTGTTTGTGCTGTAAAATACAAAATACAACTTTCAAATGAAGTCCAACTCATCATAGAAGTAAAGCAGTATACACATTAGTGTTTATGGTAAATGGAGTGAAATAGCCAAGTAATGGTTCATTGGAATGGCTGCAGAGGCTCCATTCAACCATTATTTTGTCAGGGGGGAAGGGCAGCAAACTCAGACAGGCCCAGCTGAACTATACCTCCCAACTGTCCAGATTTTCAAAGAATGAATAGATTTTTGCTTCTTATTTTTGGTTTGTTCTTCATAAAATTTGTAGTTTTCTAGCAAATCATTTAGGAATTAAGCCACTAAATAATAAGTTTCAGACTTCATAACCTTCAGAAAAATGCATGTTAAAGTAAGAGCTGTTCTATCAACTGTCTCAATTTATACAAGAGCAATTTTTAGTACTGTTTATATGTGCCCCCAATATATTTGGCCTTGTTCAGATTTACTGCATTAACAGGTTGAGAGGTACATGCAAATAAATTGCTTTATAGAATTAGGCATAGCCAACCTCTCAACTGTCCCCAATTTTTGGCTCAAAATGTTGCTCTTCGCCTCTTCCCCCTAATAATCCCTCTGCAAAATAGCAATTTTGGAAGAAAACATGGAGGGTTTACAATTAAGAAATAACTGTAATAATCAAAGATATAGATTACTTGAAATGCATGTAGATTCTTTTATTTTGTCAGCTGCTCAAGGTAGCAGTACTAATATTAAAGTGTCCCTTCTTTGACAGGTAGCAGCTGTATTGTGTGTCTATTTTATATTTTTGCATCACATTTTTGGTCCATTTTTCATAAAATTGTGTTTTTTGGCAAATTGGTGACAAATCACTAAAGACTGAAGTTAGAAAATGACAGACATTTGAGTTTCAGATTTTATACCCTTCAGAAAATTCATACTAATGCATGACCTATTCTATTATCTTTCTAAGTTTATTAGAGCAATATTTAAAAATTGTCCTTATTTTTGGGCCTTTGTCCCACTTCTGTGTATGGCTTTGTCCAGATTTCTTGCTCTTGAGGTTAAGAGGTATGACAAATGTGTCAGGGCCATCACAGTCAGCCAGAGAGATTTCAAATTGTGACATGCTTGTTGCACCCCACTCCCCCATGTGTAGTGACTCTGGATGTGTCCAAGCAAGGCAAGGAGTAGTTGTATCTACCTTGGATGGGGAGGACACACTGCATAAGTACTACAGTGGCTTTTCATCTGTCCTTGATTTTGCAGAATGGTCTGGTTTCTGTCATATTTTTGTACTGTTGATTTATGCTTATTACTCAAAGTGCCTGTTGCTCTGTGTTTAAGTAGCAATGCTTTAATGACCATAAGGTAAGCTTGTCTGAGATCGTAAGATGCAAGTAAGCTTTAATAAGCATACTGTTAAAGAATTGCCAACATTGAAAGCCTTTCTGTTGTTGCCATGCAGAGAATACTTGACTAGATAATGTATAAGCCTTGGGTATTAAAGGACAGGATTCCATTGTTTTAAAAAGCTCATTACACTTGTTGGAGACTTCCAGTCATCTCTACAGACTTTACCCGTAAACTAAACAGAATGCCAATCATGTGTGGTCCATAACCTGTACAGTAATCCTTTAAGCAATGTATCTTGAGCTTGTTTCTTGTTTGCTTTTCATTTTTTACTTTTATCATGTTTTCCCCATGAAACAAGTTGTCAGGCAGCAGGTCTTTTTTTAAGAAACATTTTTACAAGTGGGGGCATCACATAGATTTCTACTTTCAGCATGTTACTTGGTACTTTAATAAAGCTGAATATATTATATATTAGAACTGCAGTGCAAGGAGAAGTGGTTTGAGTTGAGTGCTTCTGGTTTTTCTTATACTTGATTTTGACTGGCATTCCAGTAATGTATTTAAAAAGTAATTTATTTTTTCATACCTCACAACCTTTTGTTTCCATCTAGATATTAAGTAAGCTGTCATGCAGCCAATGCACTGAAATATTTTTATTCTTCTACACTTATTTTTGTCTTGATTGGACTTTCATAATGATGGTTTGCCACCCAGGGCAGTGTATTTAATTAAAGTTAGTTTTTTGTGGTTTTGTGCATAGCTCCTCCCCTTTCTGGTTGACCACACCCCATCCCCTTGACCCCACCCATTCAGCTGTCTCCTGCAGCCCCCCTGTGATTTGAAGTCACCAGCCGCCACTGATGGCATGCATTCATTTACTGGCTGGGAAGCAGAAATGGTGTGTGAACCAGTCAGCTATGTATTTTTTGTCCTTATGGTGTCCATTGTTATGGTGGTGTCAGCAGCCATGTTGGATATGCAAGTGCACACTGTGACAAAAGTAGTGAACTTCAGTTAGGTTTAGGTACTTGGAGGCAGTTTATTGGTCATCAAGGATGAAGGTGCATTACCTGGCATAGGAGGCATTGCCATCATTGTAATCATTATGATGCCCAGTACAACAATATCCCCTTCAGTCAACTGCATGTCGTAGTACCAGTGGCACAGAGGACAGGCACTCTGACTCTGGTGACATGCTTACATGGGAGAGAGTGCTCAGCTATGCAAACTACAGTCCCTTACATGCATAGCTACAGCCCTGCTTAGTACAGTTTGCATGATATTGTTGTGACTGTACACATGGCACCATGTTTTCAGTGCAGGTCATGTCCAAATCACTGTAGTTTGAATTACAGTAGCACATATATTTCATGATTACACACAAGATGTAAATGACATTATAGTGTTTTATTCTAAAACATGATTACTGCGGTCAAAAAGTTTTGGAAGTATGTATGAGGCTCCATACTTCTCAACAACTTAATGCAAGAAATATTGAGGTTAAAGGCACAAAAATAGGGACAGATTTTAATTATTGCTCTTATAAACTTTGAAAGTTGAAAGAATAACAGGTTTTGCATTGACATGCATTTTTTTGAAGGTTGTGAAGTTTAAAACTCAAATGTTTGCTATCATTTAATGACTTTAAGTCTCACTGATTTGCTAGAAAAACATACATTTTATCAGGAACAGACCAAAAATTTGGGGCAAAAATCGGGACAGTTGAGAGGTACACTATGAACAAGTCTCTGTAACAATTACAGAAACAGAATGGGGAGGGAGGCATTTATTCTGGTGAAACACTAGTGCTTGTATCAAACAAATAGGATACTGTGTTTGAAACAATAGTTTTTTTACCCTAGTACTCAGACAAAAAGGTCACCACCCAGGCTAATTCGCCAATGTGGTTAGTCACTTAGCTTTCAGAAGCTGTGATTCAGACACAGATACAGCCATGATACGAAATATGTCATTGTTTGCCAATTACCATGTCTCTGAAACAAACAGTGTGCTGTCAGACCTGATTGTGCTAATGTTCTCCCTAATGGCTCATGCATCATATTAGCAAAAGCATCCCCTGCACATATGCATGCACACGTGCGCGCACACACACACACACACACACACACACACACACACACACACACACACACACACACACACACACATGCAATCTCATTCATGCCTTTATAAACACACACACACACACACACACACACACACACACACACACACACACACACACACACACACACACACACACACACACACACAGTCTCATTCATGCCTTTATAAACACACACACACACACACACACATGCAATCTCATTCATGCCTTTATAAACACACACACACACACACACACACACACACACACACACACACACACACACACACACACACACACACACACACGCAGTCTCATTCATGCCTTTCTAAACACACACACACACACACACACACATGCAATCTCATTCATGCCTTTATAAACACACACACACACACACACACACACACACACACACACACACACACACACACACACACACACACACACGCACACGCGCAGCCCCCCACCCCCATGTTTTTGCAGAACGTACCTGCTCCACAAGTACTCCCATAGCAATAAATGAGTAATTGCCTTCTTTTGAAGGAGTTTGCTTTTAATTTCTAGAATAACATTTTACTCTTCAAAGTGATTCAATTGCTTGACCAAGTCAATTGGGAGCTCTGGGTATTTGCAGGGGACAGCACATGACTAATTAGCATTAGCTACTCCACCACACTGTTGCACTAGTGTATATCTTCAACAGTGAGACTGCTATCTGTGTTGAGGCCCCTCAAGAACTATAGGCCATGATGATCACACACTGACTGTACACTGTCACACAGAGCTAACATTTTTTGAAAACTAGGTTGGTAAGTTAAGCTGAAATGTATAATAATGACAGAATTAAAATCTTACCCAGTTTTTATAAAATGGTAACCAGAATATAACACTTAGCTATTTTGCAACATTTCTGAAACCCATTAATCAGAAGAGGTCAGTGTGCACAATGCTATGGACTGAATAGAAATAAATAGAATTTGTGGGTGTAATAGATGTAGAATATTGTTCAAGAGGAGGAGTAAGGTTTAATGGAAGGCAGGACTTGGTCAATTTATATAACACTGGAGTGAATAATTGTTAAAAAAAGAAAACATATGTACTATATAATATATGAATGACAAATGTTAATATGGTTTGTTTTCTTTTCAATTAATGTATGTGCACATATGTATTAAGTAATATTAATAAAGCTGTTTAAAAAAATATAGGCTTGGCTTATATTCCACAGTTATATATTCCTATTTCTGCAGTGGTGAAAATTAAACAAAAGACCCTCATTTAAAGGTCCAGAGAGAAAAAAGTTGCATATTGTGCTGAGCAAGTTCTAAATGAAGGACATTGCCATACAGTGGTACCACATGTTATCCACAGAGGGTGACTTATTTTGCACAGAGCCATTCCACTTCGCATCCAATGAGCAATCCGGGGTCTATATTAGTAGTTTACTGTACCGCAGCAGACATAATATCATCTTGGCTGTATGAAAGAAGACTTCCTTTTATTTATTTATTTTTTATTGTATTCATATTTTGTTGATGGAGTTAGAGCACTGATCACAATGGTACCAAATACATTTGCAGGCACAGCCTGGTTTGCAACAACAGTAAAAATGCTATATGAAGCAAGTTCAGCACAATAGGATGACCTCAATAGCAAAACAAAAATAAAATTTATAAAATATTATGATTGTTAATAATGATAAAATCACATTGTGTAGATGTTATAGGTAACAAAGATGGGGATAATATGATAGTTCAGTAATAAAAAACATATCCCCATTAGGATACTATAAACAATCTTATGACTACCTGGCAGCTGAAGAATCCACATATTAATATGTCTTTCTCCTAGAAACTGTGTCGTCCCTAATTCTGTAAAAAAGTTTAAATCACCTTGTTCAAGCATATTTAACAAACTTGAGACTATTTTGATTATATTACTCAAAATCCAATGCACAGCTTTCAGTTCCAGAATTTATGCAACAGATGAATAAAAAGGACTTTGCAAAGCATCAATCTGGTTGTTAAAAATAAAATAAATCCTCTTAGAAAAACAGCCACTTGATAAAATAAAAACTCTTTACTCACTCAGTAAGTACTTTCATCTCTGAAGAGGCTGCATCAGACTAAAGTGCTAAGAACACCATTTTAAATAACAAGTGTCTAGCTCACATGGTCAATAACACGTTCAGTGTTTTACCCGTTTCTGTTTCAAATAAAGTTTAACATTTTCAAAATCATTATAACTTGAATAGTTTCAGGCATCTAATCTGACCTGCAAACAATATTCCTTTCAGTCCAAAATCTCTTCTGCATCCAGTTTAGGAGGTGCTGGAAAGTAGTAAGCCCGACCAAGAAGGGCATGATGTGGAGCCATGAAACCTCCAAGTTATTCAACATATTCTCCCCAAAGTTCAACACACTTGGCACATCATGTCTGAAGTTTCTGTAACCCTGTCAAAAAAAGTCTGAAGTCTGGCCACTGAAATACTGCTCCACTGCTACAGCCATCTCTGAATCACTCGAAAATTGCAGCCCTTTCAAACTCATTTTAAGGTTTGGAAACAGGAAATAGTCAGATGGAGCAAGATTTGGTGAGTAGGATGGATGGTCTATGCACTCAAACCCCAGTTTTGCAAAGACATGCATTATTTTGCCAGCCTTGTGAACAGGTGCATTGTCTTGCAAACAGAGAACTCCTTTTCACAGCTCCCATCTCCTTTTTTTCTTTAAGTGCCTCTTTTAATTGGCACAGCAAGTTACAGTAGCATTCTACATTAACTGTTGGCCCTTTGGAAGATACTTAGTCATTACAACAGCTTCCTGATCCTAAAACACTGTGGCTATGACATTTCCTGCTGACTTTTAGGTCTTGAACTTTTTTGGCCTTGGTGAACCTGAGTGCCACCATTGCATGGACTGTTGCTTTGTCTCAGGATCATATTAATGTAATCATGTTTCATCAGCAGTAACTAGTCATTCCAAAAAGTTGGTAACAGCTTGACAAAAATGCCACAAAATCAACTTGGAAGTGTCCACTCAATGTCTTTTCTCATTGGCATACAAACATTTGGGCACCCACTGGCTGACAGCTTCTGCATACCCCGCTGTTCATGGATTATAAACCCAACACATTCCCTGGATATCTGTAGTGTCTCAACAATTGTTTTAGCTGATTTTCACCAGTCTACCAAAATCAGGTCATAGATATGGTCAACAATTCCAGGAGCTGACACTGTTTGAGGGCTCCCAGACCTTGCTGCATCTTTGGTCTCGAAATCTCCATACTAAAAGTTTGCACACCACTTCTTCACAGCTGAGTAAGAAGGGCACTTATCACTCAATGTTTGCATCATACATTCGTGGATTTCCTTTGGAGTTTTCTTTTGCAGGAATAAGAACTTCATGATGGCTTGGAGTTCCACACTTGAAAATTCCTCACTTTCTTTGACATGGTTCAATCAATGATCTGAAACAATGTCAAAACATTGCATTGTGATTCTGCAAATTGGTACTTTCCAAGATGAAATAACCCTCTTATCAGCTACAGAGGCAAAATAATGCTCAGAATTTAGAAAGTTGGTCGGGCTTAGAACATTTCAGCACCCCTCATAATTAATGAAAGAGGCAAAAACAACAAATAAGAAATTTTTGATGTTCTTCATATTGATCACTGCTGTAGCAGCCTAAGTTATATGAGTTATATCCTGCAAGGATATAACAGCTGGCTTACTTCCAAAGTTTCAGGGCACCTTCATTGTGCCAAAACAGTCAGCTCAAGCTCCTCTGAGGCTTTTGAGGTTCAATGGTCATCCTGTGCTGCTTTTTTGCTGGATAGATAAATTCCCGTAGGGGAAAAAAACTTCCTATTAAAAAAAAAATATGTTTGTTGATAACACTTTCCTTTTCAGGAAAGTTATTGAGATAGTATCATACTTTTAAATGGGAGCTCTGTTTTTTTTATTTTGTTATTCTAAAAGCTGTTTTTTTCTGTGGCAGACAGTGTGTTTTAAAATGTTTTTTTTACTGTGCTTTTCTGTAAAAAAAATGACTTTTAAAGAATTTTTTACCTGTCCTTACTGCTTGTTTTCTTCTGGAAAGAGGCATCCTTTTCAGCTTGACTATGGAAGAACAAACTGTCTGTCCTATGGTCTATCCTTCTTCCAGCCACAAAAAGAAAAAGTTAAGCAAACAGTCTTTGCCACCATAGCAGGTTAGCAACTTGCCTCAGCCACAGGAGATTGACTCTGCTGTGGCCATCAGTTGCACCTTAGACCACTCATCTTTTGCCCTGGATCCCTCTGGTATAGCACTTACAGCCACTATGGACTGAGGATTAGCTCTGTCCTCTGTGGCTGTTGGGGTCCCATCAGTTGGCAAGGGAGTGACACTCTTTGGAAGAGGGAACCGGGAAGGCTTCCTTCTTTTGTCAGACTGTTGTGCCCTTCCTTGGGGAAGCTGTTGATGCCATTAATAACACTGTTGGCCCCATTTTCCCTGTCAAAAGAAACAAAAAAAAAAACCCTAAACCTATAACTACTCGTCAAATTTCTCTGGACAGGAGTAATTTACTTGATCTGGCCCAGGGTTTAATTCAGGCTATAGATCCTTCTTATAATATACTTTCTGATAAAAGAAAGATGAATACCCTTTTTCCTTAAGACACTCAATATTCAGAATTTGTACAGGAAGATGAAAGGACAAAGAGGTTTTTTTCCTAAGATGTCTTATTCAGATTCAGAGGAGAGCTCAGTTTTTCTGAGATTATTTCCAGAATGTCCCTGTGATTTCAGTAGGAGAACACTGAGGCTTCTACGTTCCTCAGAAAATATTGTGAGCTGTTACAGAAGGAATTTCCAGAATCTTCATGTATTCCTCCATTTCTTTCAGCTTTGGGGCATATGTTTGTTACTGCATGCAGTTTTCCTGATAGTTAGCCAGCTGCCCCTAAATAGACAGATAGACTGTATAATGTTTCTCAGTCTTTCAAGTTTTTATACAGCGTTCCCAAACCTGACCCAGCAGCCAAGGTTTTAGTTAATCCTACTGCTGCTTAACATTTAGTTAATTCCAATCTTGCTCTTTCTGATAAGAATAAGAAGATTATTGATAAGTATGGGGAAAAAGTGTATGCTTTTGCAACTCTGTTTTTCAGAATTTTGAATTGTCAGGCTTGTATCTTAATGTTTCTTCTGACTGATTGTGAAAGCATGAGGAATGCTTTGCCTGCAATTTCTTCTTGTGGGGAAAATTTGTTTTAAATTATTTAGCTTCTTCTGTTGTACAAGCCACTACTCCTTGCTTACACTGTGTGCATAATTCAGTGGATACTTCTTTAAGGGCTTTGGCCACTGGTACTGTATTGAGGTTTGCCTGGCTGTATTATCAGTACTTCCCAGATGCTGTTAAAATTAGATTTTAAATCTCCTTTGCAGAAACATTTTTTTTGTTTATTCCTCTGCTGCAGAGGTGATAAAAAGTGTGATGGGATGGGTAAATTGATACAGGGAATCTCTAATATTTTTAGCCCTCCTTTTCCAAATTTTCTAAGGGATTCTCTAACCCTTCATTCAGTTTTGGCAAAAAAAACAAAACAAAAAAACAAAAAAACAAAATAAACAATCCTAACAAAATGGAGGTGAACAGATGTTTACGAAGAAATGACAAGATGATTCCAAAAAGAATTCAAGAGCAACCCCAAACCAAGGACAGTCCAACAAGACAGAATAACAATTTAAGGGACTTCGATACTCTTTCCTTCCCACCCTGGCAGTCCCTTTTCCCTTCCACAAAATTTTAATCTTCACTTTGCTCTTTGCCAATAGATAGTTTAGGATAAATAGGGTTTGAGATTCATTCATCAAGGTTACAGATGACAGTGGGAGGATATTCCTCTTTTCCAGGGTGCAATTCCTCACCGACTGGACAAGACACTTTTATTTCCAACTGTCCTTCATTACATTATGCTCCAGGGAGTGATAGAATCAGTTCCTCCTTCCCAGGTATAAAATGGTTTTTATTCAAGGATGCTTTTAGTGCCAAAGAAAGAAAATGCTTGGAGACCAGTTCTAGAGCTTTCTTTCCTAAACCTGTTTGTGATAGTGCCCACGTTCAAAATGCTATCACTTCACAACCTTTTCTTCCACTTTCAAGTTTCCTAGTAACTCTAGATTTAAAAGATGATTATCATCACATCCCTATTCATCCTGACTTCAGGCTTTTCTTAAGGTTCTATGTGTCTGGATCACATTATCCATTCTCTGCCTCACTCTTTGGAGAATCCACTGCACCAAGAATGTTCACAACGTTTTTAGCTCCAGTTATAGTTCATTGCAGGCTACAGGGATTCCACATTTTTTCCATAGTTAGATGCCTTGCTTGTCTTTGCAGAGTCATTTTCAAAGTGTCAGGAATCTGTCTTTCACAAGCTGGGATTCCAAGAGAACATCTAAAAGTCTTTTTTGACTTCTTCACACAGGATTGTGTTCCTGGGGAGTCAGATAGATGCCTGAGTTCATATATCTCTTCTTTCTTAGAAAAAATAGATCTATATCTAGATCTATTTCTAAAGTTTTTCACTCAAACTTCAGTCATTATGAGGCAATACCTCAGGATTTTGGGTCTTATGGCATCTATGATTTTAATGGTACCCTTTGCAAGACTCCAAATGAGAAAGATACAATGGTATCCGAAGTCTCTTTGCCCCACCACCAACATCCTTTGTCCTTTCAAATTCCAATGTTGGGAGTTGTCAGAAGGGAAATTATTTGATGGAGAAAGCAAATATATGTCTTCTCTTCTCATTCCCTGCTCTAAGGCAGTCAGTTACCACAAGTGCTTGGAATTTGCTTTGGGAGCAGTTTCAGGAGGAATAAAAATGCAAAGTATGTGTGAAACCAAGGAAAAATGTAAGCCTATAAGTATAAAAGAGATACTGGCACTCAAACCTCTGAATCATCTTTGGTCACCATGACCTTTTCATGTTGTTACAGACAATACCACATCCATGTGGTACATCAACAAGTGAGGGGGAACCAGGTCACATCCCCTTTGCAGACTAGCCATGTTAACTTGGGATATAGTTTCATAGCACAGCCTCTTTCTACATGCGTCCTACATTCTGTCAGAGCAGAACTTTGCAGAAGACAAGCTGAGTAGGATAAGGGCAGACCCTCCTGAATGGAGACTAGATTATTGCGAGTTCCTCAAGAAGACCTATTTGCCTCATATCTGAACAATCAGCTGGCTAGATCTACTCCAGAGCTGTTTGCAAGAAGGCCCAGAAGACAGATGCCCTTTCTTCAGGAGTGTCCTGTATACTTGTCCATTCTTTCCACCGAAATCCTGGGTACTTCTGAAGATTCAGAAGGGATCCCCCAAGATCATTGTGGTGGGTTCCTTCTGGCTCAGACAACAGTCGTTCTCCTTTCTTTTGGAAATGGCCATGGGCAATTACAACAAGCTTTCTCACAGACTGGATCTACTCACACAAGATCAGGGGTGCTTGATATACCCCAACCCCAATCAACTTCAACTGACTGCTTGGATGATAGGGTTTTAATTCCCTGTAGGCACCTGTTTTCTGAGAATATTCAGCCGATACTAATAGAGGCAAGAAAGCTTGCAAGAGAAATTCATATACTAGTAAATGGAAAAGGTTTTCCAGTTGGAGTCAACAAGATAACCAGGACCCATTCAGGGCTAGTTGTTCTCTGTTTTTCTATGGCCTTTCTTACTTCTCCATCAAGGTTCATTTATCAGCCATTTCAACATGTCTGCCATGGATTCTTCTCTTTCAGTGCATTCTCATGTTAAAATGAGTTTGAAAGAGGCTTTGCATAAGAGGCCTCCTAAAGAACTGATGACCCATCCTAGGGATCTCATTTATGCATAAAAGAAGCTAATGCTTACTCCATTTGAACCCAGTAACCTGGACAACTTGAGGTTCTTAACATGGGAAACAGTTTTACTGATTTCTCTGGTCTCCGCAAGAAGGGTATTTGAGTTGCGAGCTCTTATGGTGAGTCACCCTACCTCATTTTCCACAGGGATACGTTTTTTTGAGAACTAGTCTTTCTGTTATGGCTAAAGGGGGTATTAGAGTTTACTTTAAGCCAAACTATCCATCTCACCATTTTCTTTCCTGAACCTAAAAATAATGAAGAGATGATACTCCGATCTTGAATGTCTACAAATAACTCTGGTACTACTTTGACAGAACTAAATCTTTCAGATCCTTGGATCAATTGTTTGTTTCTTGTGAAGGTAGGAAGAAGGCATAACCCATGTCAAAACAGACCATTTCCAAATGGTTGTCAAAGGCTTTTATTTTTTGTTATACTCAGCACAATAAAACTGTTCCAGGCAGGGCCAATACTCACTCTACCAGGGTCTTGGCTTCATCCATGACTTTTTGGAAAGGGTTGGATTCTAAAAGTAGTTTAGAAGCAGCAATTTTGTCTTCTGTACATACTTTTAAAATTGGTCCTCTGTAGGTACTTTTAAAAAACCAATAAAGTTACAAAAGTAGTAGACGTCTGGTAAACCGGATTAGGAGTACTTATTAGTCCAAAGTTAATAACGCTTCCAAAAGCAAACTGGAAACCGAGAATCCAAGTTAGAACACATTAACGTCTTTATTTGTCACAGTACGTTTTCGTCTTTATCAACCAAATGACTTCATCAGATGCACAATAAATTATACCCAACACATATTTATACCCTTGATAAGTTGATTATTTAATAAATTAAAACCAATCATTTAGTTAGTTAAAACAAATCTGGATGAGTAAATTATTTATGTTAAAAGATTCTTGGGACTTAATAAAAACAGTGACAACAGATTTATATGATGAAAACATGATTTTTGTGACTATTGATATTGTTGATCTGTTTTCCTCTATTCCCTGGGTAGAAGGAATGAGGATGTTTGAGGACATGATATACCAAGAAAATAGCTTGAGTCAAAAAGAAAAACTAACATTTTCATGGTTAATGGATTTAGTTCTGCAAAACAACTTCATATATTTCAAAGGAGAATGTTATCAACAATTGCAGGGAGTAGCTATGAGGGCAGCATGTGCCCCCACTTTTGCTAATTTAGTTCTCACAAGATGGGAAGAAGAAAATATTAAAACAACTGAATTTCAACAATATTGGAAGTTGTACCGCAGATTTTTGGATGACATCATCATTTTTTGGAATGGAAGTAGAGAGAAACTTAATGAATTTTTGGAATGGTTAAATACTACTAGTTCCTTTTTAAAGTTTACTCATAAAATTACAGAAAACAGTGTACAATATTTGGATGTGGAAATTTATAAACTGAACAATAAATTAGAAACGAAAGTGTATAAGAAAAAGACCTTTTGCAACGCATTTTTGTACTATGATAGTGCACATCCTTTACACTGTAAAAAAACATAGTCAAGGGCCAATTTGTAAGGGGGAGTCGCATGACAAGTAGAAGGGAAGATTTTGAGGAGGAATGCAATTTGTTAGAATCTATGTTTCTTGAAAGAGGCTACCCCCCCCCAATATTATTAAGGAAATTAGAAATGAAGTGGTTAATGGCAGAATGGATAGGTTCAAACCCATAATTAACACTAATAATTTAGAGAGAACAAGAAACACACAAAACGAAAATAATAATTCTAATTTTGACAAAACCCTAGTATTAGAATATAACGGAGTTAATAATATAACAAAGAAAAAGTTTTTGAAAGAATGGGAACATTTTGTTTCCATCACAGATATAGAAAAAATACCCAGAGGTCCACAAAAAATAACATATAAAAATTCTAGGAATTTAAAATCATTATTGGAAAACAAACCAACAAAAATCACTAGAAATAAAATAGGTACCCACAAATGTGGTAGGTGTGGTCAATGTCAATACATTATGAATACTGACAAATTTTACCTAGAATGCAGAAATAAGTGGTTGTTTAATAAAGAATATCATAATTGTGACTCAAAGGGACTTGTTTATTTAGCATCTTGCACAGTTTGTAAATCCTTCTATGTGGGTAAAACAGAGAGAAAACTTAAAAGGAGGATTTACGAACATTATTATGAAATATCTATTAAAAAAGATACCAATGCACTTTATAAACATTCAATTACATGTTCAAAAGCTAAATTTTCCTTTCTAGTGTTAGAACAGGTAAAAACAGATGGTAGAGGGGGGCCATGGGAAGAAAGAATTGAATTTCGAGAATTGTGGTGGCAACTAACTTTAGATGCTAGTAGCCACCCTGGCTTAAATGAATTTATTTCTATAATGCCATTATTAAAATTGAGATCTGCCAAACTTTAACGTCACAAGAATTATAAAAGTATATGGGATACACAAGAACAATATATAAGTAAGATATTCATATGGGAATATTAACACTTCATTTTTATCTTATATTGTATAAATGAAAAATTGTATTTTATCACTTTTACATTTCATAACATATTCACAAGAGATGAATTTCGAAATTGATGGTACAGTTTTTTAACTTTATAGTTACAACCTTCACAAAATAAGAATGATAGTCAAGTTTTACTTATTTATTTACTTATTTCATTCACAGAAGCATCAAGTAACAAATGTTAACTTAGTGAGCTCATAGCATTTTTCATACTGTTTTTAGAGACATTTTACTTTAAAAAGACTGTATTGGAATTGAGTTTTATTCTCACAGAAATGCTGTTTTAAAAGGGTAATGAATTAATCATGAGCAAGAATGCATACAAAACACAAGATTGGTTGGTTTTAAATTTATCTAAATAAATGATTGGTTTTAATTTATTAAATAATCAATTTATCAAGGGTATAAATATGTGTTAGGTATAATTTATTGTGCATCTGATGAAGTCATTTGGTTGGTAAAGACGAAAACGTACTGTGACAAATAAAGATGTTAATGTGTTCTAACTTGGATTCTCGGTTTCCAGTTTGTTTTTGGAAGCGTTATTAACTTTGGACTAATAAGTACTCCTAATCCGGTTTACCAGACGTCTACTACTTTTGTAACTTTATTGGGGTATTATCGCTGGTAGTTGCCTGCTTTTTTGTTAGTTACTTTTAAAAAACACTATAAGCTTGATTCCTTCAATAGGCCTGCATCAGGCTTTGCAAGGACCATTCTCCAGAGGCTCCTGGAATCTTCTCCTTCCACTTCCCAAATGTAGTAAGCTAGGGTAATCTATCATATAGCTAAGGCTACTGCAGCAGTGATCAATCTCATGAACATAGTATAGTTGTGTAAGTAAACATACCATAGCAGTAGATGTCTGAATGATCACTGCTGCAGTAGCTGTGCCTTCCCTCCACCCCCTTGTTTGTTAGTGTGTTGTTATTGCCAGGGTGTGGCCTTTTAATTTTTGTTTTTCCTAGCATTGTTCTTTTAGGGCTCAGTGTCCCTTTCTATGTTGACATGAACGTTCTGAAGGGCTTGGTGCTCAAACCTGTCTTTATAGTTGGCTCTTTTTGAGTTGGCTAACAATTTAGGTATGGGGAAGGTGCTCTGAAGCTTTGTGAGGTGACAAGCTATTATATCCTTATAGGATATAACCCATATAGCTTAGGCTATTGTAGCAGTGGTCATTCAAACATCTACTGTTATATTAAGTTTGCTTTCATAACTCTACTTTCTTACTGAAAATCTCTGCATGTTTAGATTGGTCATTCTTACCATCTTACATTTCAAAGGCATGAATGTGTTCATAAATTCTAAAATGAAGTTTTCTTGATGTTCTTCTTATAAAAATGATTCACACTATGTATACAAAACCATGTATTTAGAATTGCTGTTAAATGTTCCAGATATGACAATTTCTTTGCCCCTTACTATTACGTTGGTGTGTCCACTCTTGATATATTTGCAATAGTTACAATCATGGAATTTATACACGGCCTTATCTTTGGTAACAACAAGTGCTGATAAGTGATTTAATTTATTATGGAACATATATTTTAGATTGTTCCCTTCTTTCCTTACAAAATGAAGTTAATTACCAGCTTTTTAAATGTTTCATGGAAATCATTCAATATTTTTTCATTTACTTATAACTAATTTTTAATTCTAGTTTCATACACAGAGGTTTTAGCTACCATTGCCAAATTAAAGTCCTTTCTTTGTTAATTGTTGTGGTTTCTTCAGTATATCTACAAGACTTAGTTTCTCTGAGCTCTTTAACCTTTATGCAACAGAGCCATGATTTATTACCCATTCTTCATGCACTCAGTCTATCTATTAAACCTTTTTATGATACTCACTTCTGGCATCCAGCAGCCATTATATACAAGCAACATGGTCATATATACATGGGTCTACTTCAGATCGTTGAACAGCCGTAACATTGACAAGCATATGGCCAAGATGACAACATCCTGTCTTCAAAACATTTACCTCAAATAAAAAAACAAAAAATAGCTACTTTGTTTTCCTGCACCCCCCTGCTACTTAAATATACCATCTCCGAGATTGCACTGACATTGAAGTGAATGGCAATTCTTTCCCTATGGCGATATCTATGCAAACTGTTCTATGTTTTGAAGAAAATATTTTGCCGTCTCAGCCATATGCATGTCAATGTAATGGCCATTCAATGATCTGAAGGGGACCCATATACATACGGTCTTTGTTTAATTCTTCGGACCACATCAAGAAATGTATTGTTTTTCTCCTAAGGACTGCCAAGTAGTAACATGGTACAAACATTCTCTCTAATTCACTTGGTCTTATCTACAGCTTGGATTAACAATATTTTACACATATTAGATGCCTTATCACCCTGTGTAAGTGCTTACCCCCATCCCCATGTCTTACATTGTTTTTTCAGAGGGGAAGGAAGAGTAAACCAATTCTTTTGCTAAACCCAGATCATGCAATTCTGTATCTCATCCTTCAAAAATTACAGTGATCCAGGAAAGACAGCTCATACTGGTCTTTTAGAAACTAGGAGGTAGCAATTGTGAGAAGGATATCATCTGACTGTCCAAGGTTACTTAGCCATATAATACCTTTAGGTTCATAGGTTCGTAGGTTCATACTAGGCTATCTGCCCTAGGGCATTTATAAGCCTAGCCCGAGTGTGTGTGGCTTTCACCACCCCTTGGCATGAGAATACTATGCCCATTTGGGGTTTAGTTTACTGTGCCTCTGTCTAGTAGTGACACAGAAGTGACCCCCTGGGGTAAACCTACGATCTCCCATCCACTTGTCAAGATTTCTCTTGAAGAGAGTCAGTGAGGGGCACTGCCTAACATGGACTGGGATTCTGTTCCAGAGTGTAGGGAGCCTCTGGGTTATGAATCTGTCCCTCCAGCATGTTCTATTTATTTCTGTGTTGAGGTTCAAACCTCTCACTCTCGTGGCTCTGGTGGATTTGGATTTTCTAAGGTGGAGCATGTCCATTAATTCCGGATTGGACATGGCCTTGTACGTCAGGCATAGATCGCCTCTGAGTAGGCGGTATGCAACTGAATAGAGTTGGAGTTTCTTCAGCCAGGCAGCATATGACATATGTTTGAGACCCTTGATTCTCTTGGTGAGGTACTTTTGGGGTCTTTCTAACTGCTGCAGGTGTCGGTAAGGTACATCCCAAATGGGGCATTGTACTCTAGTATGGGCCTGATAAGGGAAGAGTATAGGGGCACAATGACCTCTCTTGATCTAGATGTGAATCCTTTCATGATAAGGTGGGTAATATAGAAGGTCTTCTTAACCACCTTGGCAATGTGAGTGTCAAATGAGAGGTTACTGTCAACTTGGGTCCCTAGGTCCCTGATTACTTCTTCCGTACTTAATGGATTACCACCTATGTGGTAATTTGTGGGCACTTTGTTTTTCCCAAAGGGTATGACTATACATTCTTTGGCGTTCAGTTTAAGGCCATGGCTCTGGCACCAGTTATCTATTTCTATGAGGCCTTTCTGAAGGATGCTTGTGTCCGCTGGAGTATCAATTATGGCGCCCAGTTTGCAGTCATCTGCGAACTTTGTCAGCCACAATCCTCCTGTGTTTGCTTGCACCTCAGAAAAATAAATGCCGAACAAGAGGGGTCCCAGGACCGAGCCCTGTGGGACACTGCTTGTGACTGGCTTAGAGTCTGACATGGCTCCAGCAATTCTGACCTTGTGGGTTCTGTCCTTAAGACAGTTTGCAACCCATCTTATAACATATGGGTTTACATTTAAGCTGGTGAGCTTGTCTATGATGCCCGAGTGGGGTATTGTGTCGAAGGCTTTTGCAAGATCAAGGTAGGCTGTGTGAACTGCCTTACCCTCATCAATGGCCTTAGTGACTGTTTCAAAAAAGTTGAACAGGTTCAAAAGGCAGGATCTGCCCTTGACAAAGCCGAATTGGGTAGGATCCAGTGTCTGTAGGTCCCCAATGTCTTTGTTTATGAGTTCCATAATGATCCTCTCAATAGCTTTGCAGACCAGGCTCATCAAGCTTATGGGGCGGTAATTTCCAGGGTCCGTAGAAGCACCTCCTTTGTGAAGTGGGACCACTGTTGCTGTACGCCATTCTTTGGGTACGTATCCTGTAGTAAGGCTAAGATTAAACAGCAGCCTTATGTGCGGGTTTAATTCCTCTTGGAGTTCATGTAGCACACAACCCGGGACACCGTCTGGTCCCATTGATGCTGTGTTTTTAGCTTTGGAGAGGGCGGCTCTCACCTGGGCATCTGAGATGTCAGGGAGGCTACACTCTGTTGGGATAGATATTTCTCCTTTTGGGGGGGGGGGGAATTTGCACTGAACCTTTGCCCATTTCACATTCTTTATTAAAGATTTGTCCTCTTTAAGTGCTAGACAGCCTCAAATAAGGGCCACTGAGCTAGCAACTTTGTCTGTGGGGAATCATTTGTACAGATCCTTCAAAACTTTGAAAGTACCCTATGTATATTTTCACATTACAAGTTAGTCCAGCAGGGCTTTACTTAACAGTCCCCTTCCCAATGCTCATATGTTTGTAGAATTCAATATTTTGACTTCCTACTGCACCCACAGTGGTGAGTGAGTTAACTTTGCTAAATGCTGGTTCAGGATGGGGGAAAAATTACAACATACCATTTTTAGTCTGGCACACCCCCAACATTTACTTGTAGGGAGCTAGGTACAGCATTTCCCAGATAAAGTGTTAAATGAATCTGTTTAACTTCTCTTGTAAAGCATTATTGCTTAATATTTGTATGTGTCAGAGAACACAGTAAAATAGAGGGGTATGCACATTTTCACAGCTGCTATTCTATTATGGAGAATCCTAACTTATGCCATGCACAAACCTATATAAACTGTCTGCCAAATTCCCTTGAAACATATGTTCATTATGGTGTTAGGATTAGGAAGCATCCATATCTGTTACTCATATCAATTCACTGAATGGCAGTCAAGAAAATGCCACTCATTTGAATAAAAAGCATTGAAAAACTTTCAAAAAAAAAATAATTTGTAGGGGGCAAGCTCCTTCTACACCTCTATGTGAGGAGATCACTCACCTCTCATCTTGTATATACCATCACCATGGTTATACAACAGTGGGGAAAAGTGCCACCTCAGTGATTGTTGACAGTTGTTATTTTCAGCATTTTTTATTCTCACAAATAATATTCATTTGAATATTCCCTGGAAAATCCACTGGCTGCCAAGAATCCCTGGGTATTTGGAGGGATTGACATTATAATCAAATGGCATATCCATTCCATAGAAGATGTAGATTTGGATGAGAGCATTTCAACTGTTGTTAAAGTCATAGTGGAGAACTGTAAAAAGGGGAAGAATCTAAGTATGGCATGGACTGACTACAAAAAAGCATTTGACAGTATCCCTCATTCATAGATAAAAGATTGATTAAAAATGTAGAAGATACACCCTACACTGACCGATTATATTGCAGTGACCATGAAACAGTGGCAGACCACTTTGCAATTAAGACATGATAAAGGACAAATTATTAGTCCAGGGATAAAAATTCAAAGAGCGAGATTCCAGGGTGACTCCCTGTCACCACTGCTATTCTGTCTTGCCCTTAACCCATTAAGCTGTCTACTTAGATTAGGCCATGGCTATAATTTGGCTCTTAGAAAACAACAAAGTGTAAAAACTTCTCATTTTCTCATTGTTAATGATTTAAAATTGCATAGGTCATCAGACGAGAAACTGAAAGCACAACTGCAAGCAGTCAAAACATTTTCAGATGATATAAGAATGTCATTTGGTCTTGATAAATGTGCAAAAGCAACCTTTAAAGCAGGGAAGCTGCAGCACCAAGAAAACATCAGTTTGGGACAAATGCAAATAAAACTTAAGGAATATTTTAGAAGACTTAAATTAATTCTGAAAACACCATTGACATCTAGGAATACAATTTAAGCTATAAACCAATTTCCTCTTCCTATCCTAACTTACAGTTTTGGAGTGATTGACTGGCCACAAAACATGTTGGATAGATTAGACAGGAAACCAAGAAGATGCTTCATGCTCATCAAATGATTTATTAGAATCATTGCATACCAAGATTGTATATTCCCCATTGTGAAGGAGGTATGGGCCTCCTTGAAATTGATTACATGTATAGATCTGCAATTGTGGGACTGCCCATGTATATGCTGACTTCACAAGACCCAAATGTAGTAAAGTTTTGAAACATGAGGAGAATAAATCTAAGATGACTTCCCTGCTTAGTCTAGCAGAAGTGCACTGGTGTCAAGCAGAAATGGAAATCAAACCAGAAGTAGATAAAAATCAGGCAGCAACTGAATCTGACAAAAAACAAAAGAGCGAATACAAGGTGAAGGATCAGATGAGAAGGCAAGAAATGTGGAAAACAAATAAATATAGTTGCAAGTACAGGAAACTCCTTGAAGAACCTCATGTTGCTCAGGATTGAACACAGGAATGGTTAAGGAGAGGTGAATTCAAACCAAAAGATGAAAGGTTTGAAAAGATGAAGGGTTACTATTGGTGGCCCAAGATAGTGGGCTATGTACACATTGGTTTGCAAAGTCCATTGAACATGTGGGAGAAACAGATAAATGTAGGTTTTGTAAAACAGAATTGGAAACAGTCACGCCCCTTGTTGCTGGTTGTGACATACTAATGGCAGAAGGACTGTATACTGAAAGACATAGTAATGTGGCAAGACTGTTGCTCTGGGAAATGAAGTGGCTGAAAAACACTGGAAACATGAGCCACAAAGAATCATAAAAAATGATGAAGTCTACATAACATGGGATCACCCATTATCAACAGTCCAAATGATAGATGCGAGAAAACCAGATATAGTGGTCCATGAAAAGAAGACAAAAGTAGCATTGATCATTGAAATTGCTGCACCCAGTGACTATGGTGTCTTGCATACAGAGAGACTCAAAGTCACATAATATCAGGATTTACAGGCAGAAACAAGAGCAATTTGGAAGAAAGATACCCAGACAGTTCCAACAGAAGTAGGAGCAATGAGTCTTATAAAAAAAGCATCTACAATCATATTTAGATGTTACCAATACATGTAACTCCATACGAACTGTAGAAGGAGTCATTACTGGGCACATTGCGGGTGCTGTAAAGAGTACTTCTGAATGACATCAAAGATTGAAACAATACAAATTTCATGAACTTTAATCATACTTTGACTTAGGAATGGGTCCATTCCTGTCATGGTATTAGAAAACCAAAAGACTTGGAGAAATTAAAAAAATGTAGAAAAATAACAAATAAAGCAAAATAGAACAGCTTCAAGTCATTCTGCCACTTGCTGTATGCATCTTTTTGGCTTTTTATTTTTCTTCTTTTGGATCAGCCCCATATACCTTTCAATACAGCAGGATTGTGGTGCTGTTATTTTTTTCTGTTAGTTCCTCCTTCCTCTTGATGAGTGCATCTGGGCTACCCGGTATAGCTGTTGCTTGAGATTCCATGCTTTGAGGATCAATTGAGGTGGCCAGAACTTAGAACTGTTAGTATCTGTGGGCACATCTGAAAACAGCTTCTTCAGTTTAGTTTTTTTTTTCTTTTTGCCATCAATGAGTTTGCTGTGGCACTCTAGGTTTTTGGCCATGGAGACTAGCAGCATCTGAAGCCATAGAATATGATGGATGGCACTACTTTGAAGTTCACAGGAGTGGTGGTTCTTTTTGATTTCTTCCATGAGGGAATTGCTGAAACTGATCCCAGTTTGGTTTCCAGGAATTAATTTTGAATGGGACTGGTGATTAATTTTTGTTGTAAAAAAAGTCTATAGCTGTCTATAAAGGCTGTATGTCGGTAAAGGCAGCTTACTGAAAGTAGTCAGATCAATTTATAGCAGAGGAATTTAGCATTTTCAAAACATTACTTTTATTCAGAGTGGGCAGAACTAGATTCCGGTAAAGTCTCACTTTGTTACCATCCAAAGCAAATGTGCACTCACCTTTCACTGCCATTAAGAGATGTTACTTGTCCTGAAAATTCAGTATCTTAAAGATGATAGAGTAGGCATGAGAATTTGAGGGACACTATGGTTTCAGGGACCTGTGAACCCTTTTAATCACTAAAGGAGAAGCCAACTCCAGGTTTAGGATGTCCAGGATTTGTTCTGCTAAGTGTGTGCACAAGTCAGAGCTTACATTTTTTTTTTCAGGAAGACAAGGTATTTATAAGTCAGTATGTCCACTCTTTTTTATTTACTTTTTGTCTTTGCAACTTAGATTTAGTTTATATATATATAAATCATGATCAGCAGTTTTAGCTGAGCACTCCTGCAGGTGGGACCATTTCATGTTTAATGCTAGCTCTATGAAAGTAGCTTTAACATTGCAGGTTTCCATTTGTTGTTTATAGAGGGGTAATTTCACCTCAGTTTCAACAGTATCCTCCAAAGTCTTCATGATCAACCATGTGAAATTGTCTGTTTTTGCACCATCACAATCTTGATGCAAGTTGGCTGACCTACCTACCTTGCTCTCCATTGCCATGCAGGCCAACTGATATGTTTTCCGTATTATCTAAATATTTAAATTATGTAGTCAGAACCAGTTCTTGCAATGATTATCAACTGAAAAAAAAAAAAAAACGTTTTCTTGAAGGTATTGCTCACAATAAAGATGTGGTTATAGCTAGAACAGGTTGGAGAAAGATATCTTAAATCAGAGTTTCATGGAATGTAACCAATACCATTGCTAGCTCAACCCCCCCCCCCCATACCCTACTCCCATCACATAGACCAATCATGATGCTTACAGAGGGAAAATAGGCTATGCAGGATACTGTATGGTTGAGTCACACCATGCATCTAACTTCACTTCATAAATACTAGTGCTACACAGGATGACTAGGTTTAGTGATCAAGCTTGTCATCATGTCCACACATGCTCAGGGACACAATGATAGATAGGGGAATCATACCAGCGAAGGTGGAGATTGGGTCTCATGGTGCAGAAATGCATTTTGTGTCATGGAAGTCATGCTAGTACAGGACCATGTTCTGCTGCCATTCACTAGCACTGGGTGACAGGAATCAGGCCCTGCCCCATTACATGGTTAGTGCACGACTGCATAATCATAAACTTTGATAGAATCCGCTGATGAAGCATCTTGCCAAAGGAGGTTCAGTGTCATTACTGCCCATGATGAGGAGTTACAGAGCATCATACATTGTTTCATTCCAGTGTAGAGTGTGTACCCTTCAATGGCTTCAAAAACTTCCCCTACATGGCCATTCTGGGTACAAATCCCACCCTAATCATAGACAATGATTATGGCATTTGACATCCTCTACTTGAAGGTGAAAATGGAACTGGTGTGTGTCACTATAGACCTCATGAGACCAGTCATTATGGCATCTTCAGACTTCATGTTCTCACAGAACTAGTGATAATGCTGGACATTATTCTCTGAGATGCCATACAACAAATCAGTCATCTCAGTGCTGTACTGTACACCAGCAGATTGTGCCTGGATGGCACTCTTCACATGTGCTGATTGAGCTCAACTGCTGCTCATATTTTGAGGGGTCAGTTGTGTTGGGTCACACCTGTAATGCTCCACTGTTGCGAACGTATGCAGTGTACTCATTTGCTGTGGCAGCGACAGGGGGAGTACTTCTGGTGCTCACAACCATGAGAGATCCTACCCCCTCCACGGTTCATGTGAGGGCATGACTGTATAATCACTCTGACAGAGAGTGCATGAACACCCCCAATGGAGACAGACAATGCAACATTGTTATCTGTAACTGTGATATATATGTTTCAGCATCAGCACCATTGTCAGCGCCAGCACAGGTGTCAGTATCAGCATTTTCTCCTACATTAGCCTCTACATGAGGATCAATTACACTACTTGTGCTGTGAATGCACAATAAAGAAACACCAAAGTAAGAAGGATTATGTGTGGTACATATTTGATTAAGGGGCATTCAGGCTAAGGTTATTCATGCAACACCAGCAGTACATCACAAACCTACCTTCCTATTCATCCTGCCATTGCTATGCTTCTGATATTCCTATAATAACTTTAAGCACTGAGACAGTTTATTCAACTTATCTTCTATCTGTGCATTACAGCTATAAATGCATCTTCTGTATGTCTGACAGAGCTAGTGTATCACCCATTCAGATGGATAGGTGGTTGGACCATCCCAGTACTGGCATTTACACATCCAGGGATTGTCACTCTCCTATATGCTATCAGTCTTATTGCCCATGGTGGGCCATCTCCTTTGGCTGACCTCTTAGCCTCTGTCTATCTCTCATGCCTTCCCCCTGGCATTACTGATGTCATCTGTGACATACCTATGACAATGCTGCAGTGTACAATTATATCCAAAATAGCACTGATGCCACACAGCAGTAAGTACCATGCCTGCTGACATAGAGACATGACAGTATCCCCTCTCCCAAACAGCCATCACCCATGGTTCCTGAGCTCCTACAATATGATTTTGTTGACACTCTCGGCAGGGCTCAGCCTTAGTTTTAGGTATGACGTGTATGCATAGAAGAAATGAGGTTTCACATGGTGGGCTGACATATTGTTCATAAAAGCATAGGCTCATACAGAGTATACAGGTAATGGGGGCATTTGATCCCTAAGTTATATATGTGTAAGATACTTATAAGTATAAAGGTAATGGGGACATGTGATCCCTAATTTGTACATATGATAAGATACAAATGAATATACAGGTGAAGGGGGCATGTGATCCCAAATTTATACATATGATAAGATACATAGAGCAGAAATGTTTACAATCTAACACACTGAGGTGCATACATTCTTATTGCCAGGTACAGGTAAAAAGCATATCTGAACAGAGTTGGATTTCTAGTATACCTCAGTAATGGTTTACGTGGCCAAGCTTTGGGAGGGCACCTTTATGCAGGTTGGATAATATGCTTTAATATGCACAAATGCTGCATCATTTGTACTCCAGAGATGTTTCCCCCCATACAATTACTGCTAAATTCTGCACTAGACAGCATGCAAAAGGATGCTGCATTTCCAGGCTCTTCACTTTTATACCTAAATGTTTACTATGTAAGTAAATGGGTCTATACAACATGCATGTCTCTGAATGACCTGCTTTCACACAAAGCAGACAAAGAATGCAGCTTGTTCCTGAGATGTGAATTACAAATATAAGATACATGGGTTCACGTAGCTGAACTGTGTTGTTGCACACATTACACAACTGTGCAGCAACTGACTGCACTATTCATAAATCTGAAATTTGTTTGAATCCACTCCCAGAGATCTTTGTATTGTTTTTAGTCTTTTAATAAACTTTGTTGGTTCGTTTAAGTTCAGCTGCGGTTACTTTTCTATTTTTATTGTAGCGTTTTCCTTAGAACTCTGTGTAATGCAACATTATTGTGTGTATTTTTTCTCATTGTCTAGAGTTTTCTCCTGGGCCTCCACTGAAAAGGGGATTTTCTTGCCCAGTCAGACTATCCTAAATATCAAAGTAAAATAATAGATACATAAATATGTATGAGTTACTTGCTGTAATTTCGTATAGTTATACAGCAACAGCTACTTCTAGTAGTGCCTAGTGGTGCATACCTTCTTGGTGGAGTTGGTGGTAAAGAAATATATTGTCGGTGTCCAGTAGAGATGTGTTTTTGCCACCTTCAGGACTGACTGCAATATGTAATTTATATTTATGGTGGGATAATGCATTGACCTCATCTTTAAAGAGGTGGTGGAAATCCATGTATGTTGCACCATTATGCTATTTGCGCGTGACCATGTTCCAGGGTAATATCACTTTATGGGTCTGTATACTTATAAAAAAAAGGGGCAGATATCCAGCTTTATACTAGACAGCAGGAAAGGGATGGAGGGGAGGGATATGCATTGTATATATTGTGCTGCCATTTTCTCCTCTGCCTATCACATTTTACTAATTAGACTCTTTCTGCATGGGCACAACAGGATCTCAACAGTGTGGTCTATTATTGGGGGCTGCTGAGATGGGTGACAAGGCAGAGTTAGTATTAGTGACATATATGTTATCCTGTAGCCATTGTGGTTGTTTGACTAATGCACTCACGGCACCCTTCCCATTGTATCACCACTCTAGATGTCCAGGGGAACAGTGGTCAGGCACCTTAACCACAGTCCACTTATTCTGAAGCTGTAGCAGAGGAGAATGATGGCGATGGGAGTATCTTAATGAAGGAGGAGTGGCAACTTCTTTCCAGCAGGTAGCCCAGCTCCATGGCATGTGGTTGTCCAGCCATAGCTACAGCGGTTAATAGAGTCTGTGGTTGAGTGGGAGCTGGGCATATTGTTTGATCACACAGAATGCTTCAGTTACCTGTCCATCCCTGGCCACTAAGCCACCAAAGAAAAATTTGATCATATCACTGGACATGCAAATCTATCTACTGGAGGTGAGTCATTATAGTTCCTATACAGGCCAAATTGTGGCATACATGCCACCACAGTCCAAACTATAACCATCCTGCTGGTCTCCATTCCTATTATGTGTAGAACCATACCCCATGTATTATCCAAAGCAGCATCCACCGGACCAACCAACCAACGGTGAAGGAACCAAACAAAATAGAATAACAATAAAAAATGTATTAGGAAGTTGGAAAGTTTTTATTTTATTTAAAAAGCATTCTATTTTTAAGAATGGGTTTAAGTGAGACTCTATCATTGAGCTCTTTCCCCTTATCTGCTCTCAACCTTGTAATCCATCTTGTTTCTGAGGTTTCTGTGTTGTTCACTAAATCCCCCCCCCCCCCACGTTCATTATCCCTGATGACCTCTATCACCAGGAACCTGAAGGAATGAGACTGACCACAAACAGAGACATGTTTGGCTAGGGAATTGGTTAAAACTGCACTCCTAATATTCTGTAGGTGTTCCCTAATCCTGAACTTCAGCTTCCTATTGGTCTTCTCAACATAGAAAGCCAAACAACCACAGCACACAGCCAAGTAAATCACATTAAAGGTGTCACAATTTGCAACCAAACTGAACTTGAACAAAGTACCATAGTCCAGATGCAAAAACCTACTGGTGGTGTCTAGAAATCTACAATAATTACAATTATTACAAGGGAAGGTACCATATCTAGCATTCTGAGTGGAAACCCCTAAATCATCTTTAGGGTAACATAACAGCATCCTAAGAGATTTCTTGTTCTTAAATAAAAAAATAGGCCTTTCCCCTACTATAGTTCTAATCTCTGGCTCATGGGTCAGAACAGGCCAATACTTCTTCACTGCATCTGTTATCAAATTGATATTATCAGAAAAATAAGTTGGTACTCATACAAACTCCTTCATCTTAACCTTACCCTTCTGGAAAGTATTAATATTAGAAGAGACATATGGTTTAGCTGTATTTCTTCTCCAGTCTAATACCTCATTCAATATATGATCTGAAGTGATATCAGTATATCCCCTTTCAGCAAATCTGTCCCTCAAGTCTAATAATTCATTCTGGAAGTCTATCTTGTCAGTGGTCAGTCTAGAAACTCTTAATGCCTGACCCTTCATGACATTCCTAAAAATGACTGAGAGCAGATAAGGAGAAAGGGCTCAATTATAGAGTCCCACTTAAACTCATTCTTAGAAATAGAATGCTTTTTAAATAAAATAAAACATTTTAATATTTTTTGTTAGATTTACTATTGCTGTGCTGATGATTACATTGCTGATTGTATTTTTTTAATTATAATTGTTTTTACACTATCTTGTATATTACAGATATAGAGAGGTTTATTTCAGATTCTTAAGTGATTAATTGATCTTATTTTGATTGGATGCTTCCCTTAAAGAGAGAAGTATATACTTGTTTTGGTTCTAATATAATTTTAGAGTGTGAAGCAGTGGTGTTTATCACTACAAAAGTGCTACCTTTCCAACTTCCTAATACATTTTTTACTGTTATTCTATTTTGTTTGGTTCCTTCATTGTTGGTTGGTCTGGTGGATACGGCTGTGGATATTTCATTTGTTTTTATTTTCCCATGGACCATTTATTTGTGCTGCAACCCTCTTTTTGTGTGTTGGGTATGTCATGTATTGTTCAAACCTCCCCATCATGATTTATAAACCTTCTGTGTATCTCTGTTCTTCATATATCTCCACAGTCAAGTGTATGCATATCCAGCCCAGTTTTTCTGTTTTAAGTTTGTTTGCATCTGCATACTCAACTACCCCCCATTCCTTCCCTTGTTTTCTTGTAACCCTTTATATATCCTCCACCTCTGAATAAGTAAATGGAGGCAAATGTTACTCTGTCTTACACTCTTATCCAGCACTATCCCATATGCTTTCCTTCTTAATGTCCCTATGCTTGCTGTCTTTCATCTTTGTTACTTTTATAATATTAGCACCCTTCTTCACCCTATTTTATGCATCATAAGTGCATCTATGTATGCAGGCCTCTCCCATTACACCGTAGATGCCATTACTGTGCAGCTATGTACTTGTATCGAGCATCACTTTGTGTCAGTCTTCCACCAGATAGAGTACCACACATGGCAGTAGTCCTATATATACTGTTCCATGCTGCTGGATTCCATCAAATACTGTGAGATATTACCTACTGACCACATGCTCATGCAGCTTTTTACCACTAGGGCTTCACCATGGGGTGTATAGTAGCTCTGATTACTTATATGATACACATAACCCTGTTACTCTATTCTTATGAACAATTAAATCATTGCACTGATTGGTATTCCTGTATGGTTGCTGTACTACACAGCTATTTGCATCTCATCACAAATATACTTTCCACAGCACCACATGTTCCAGTTTGTATTTATAATTAGTCCCTTTGTTACCAGTGAAGAATTCTGTGACGTTTCCCTGTTTGTTATCTTGCCGTTACTTGCATTTTCATGCAAGCATAACAAAGTATATTTAATTACTTATTGTGATCAACTACTGTTATTACTGTATTGTACTGAGTACAATAAATACATGAAGATAACTGTTGCAGTCAATATGCTGTACTTTCACATTTTTCTTTTCAGATCTACAAGCATGTAACACAGATGCTGTCAGCTCTCCATGGCAAATACCCAAAGCTTGTTTACACACACTCATTTTTATACCTAACGGTCTGGTATTTTTGCTCAGAGTCTGATGTATACCAGTTCTTTCTTTGTATAACAGTTTTCCTTTGTTCCCCTCTCCTTCGTTCTTTGTACTTTGATGATCCATGGAAACTCAGTCTTGCATTATCTGAAACGTGGTGTTCCAGCACTATCTGAAACTTAATGTAACATCGATTTACTTTGTTGATGTCCTTCCAGCTGCCATCTGCGCAGTTATTTTTACAGACTTTGTTTCTCAGTAATATGCTCCTTTACATGGATGCCAAAAAATCTAGCTAATCTATATATGCTTGCCAACACACTTACTATTTTTCTGCATTTTAAATTAACCCTTTATCTTGCAGCTTTTATTTAAGCTCATAGTCATGCTAGCAATAGTTTGAAAAGGCAGTCTCCTGGACTCTGTTTGACTTGAATGGCATGTAAGATCAGTGCAGGAGCTCTATCAGGCAATATTCTGCCGTGCAATCCAGGAACAGCCTGCAGGGGCATGCACGAGTACTCCTGCACTAATCCTGCACGGACTAAGCTTCTGTATGCAAATCACCCCATTTTCAGGAGAAATCCATGCAGATGAAGTGAATCTATGATCCAGGAAGCTTGCAACCGGCTGTGCAGGACTAGTGCAATCTGCAGAAATGTGCTCGGTTAGTAACCGAGTACATTTCTGCAAAATCCAATACGGAGCTGATAAAGGCTGCATATCAGTTAGGAAGCATGCCAATGGCCAAGTATAAGGCCACTGATATTGCAAACAGCCAAAAACAAAAACAAAATCAACTTTTATTTATTTTTTAGCCTATCTCAGCTGTTTAAGCGTAGGGCAGTTGCGTGCAAATGGGATCGGGGGGGGGGGGGATAACAAAATAAACCTAAATTAAGCATGCTAACTAAAATCACTATTTTACCATGCAAGGCAATGGCAGGCAGAAGACAACATGGCCAGTGAGTAGTGGTTGCTAAGGGGGAGAGGCTCAGTGTGAGACATGTAACTATGCATTAGCAGGCAAGTCTATGCAAATGAGGGGAATGATAGTGAATCCTAGTTTTCCACAGCATGCTAGTCAAGTCCCAACAGTGTAAGAGTAGGAATAGCTTGGTGCAAGCCTAGGAGTTAGCTGACATCATGGGGGGGGGGTGTCAGGCAAACTGTAAGTGGATTGGAGCCCTGTGGCTCGGGTCTGTTCTTAGCTTAGCACAGCTATGCTAGGGGGTGTGTCTGAATCTGCCTAACACTCTTTACATTGCCTAAGCAAGTGTGCGCACCATGCACTGGGTTTTAAAGGTTTTAAAAAAAGTTAAACCAGGAAATAGCAGCACTGTGCATGTTTGAGCACTCTGTTTGGGCGGTGCGCACCTGGGGTTCAACAGGAAGAAAATGGGAAGGGAAAACAGCAGTAGGAAGGTAACCGAGGAGAACTAGCATAGCTGGCTGGTGAAATGTATCAGAATCAGCCAATAACACAGGCAGCAGACCAGCCCAGGCCAGCAAACTACTGTAAACTATGCAAACACCTTCCCCTCTGGTTTTTCCCACACTCTACACCACTGGTGTAAACAAGCGGGGAACTTTTAACACTCACAACAGCAAAATGATAGGGGCTGCAACAGCTATGATACAACAACTTGTGGAAGAGGCTGACAGCGGTGAGGATGTGAATGCTGTCGACCAAACCACAGTGAGGAGATGGAGGAGAGTGTACAAACCCAGGGTAACCTACCAGGGGCTACATGAGCTGGAGATAATGGAGCACTATAGGGTGGACATGGACCTCCTACAGCAGCCAGCCATGCCTGACACACAGAATTAAAACAAAAACAAAATCAACTTTTATTTTTTTTAGCCGATCTCAGCTGTTTAAGTGTAGGGCAGTGGATACCAAGGTATGTGTAGGCTTAATAATACTAGCTACAGGTACCTTCCAAAGGCCACCTGGGGATATGATGGGGATCTCACAGGCATCAGCATCCAGGGTACTCCACCATTTCCTGGATGCATTGTCAGTACATGTCGGTGAGCACGTATATTTCCCCAACACCCATGAGGCATTGGCCAGCAATATGCAACTGTTCCACCAAATAGCAGAATATGCTGAGGTAGTGGGTGCTATAGACTGCATGCACATATGCATCAAAACACAACCTGGTGAGTGGGGTAGTGTCTACATCAACTGCAAGGGCTTCCCCTCCATCAACTGCCAGGTCGTGTGTGATAAACAGGGCATAATAATGAATGTGTGTGCTGGCTGCCCTGGAGGCTATCACGATTCCCACATCTGGCATCTGATGCAGCTGTACCAGAGATTTACCAATGGGAACATCCCTCACGGTCACCTAGTGGGGGATGCTGGATACGCACTGGAGCTGTGGCTGATGACACCCTTCAGAAATGCACACACACCTGAACAAGAACTCCATAATAAGGCACATGCACAGACCAGAATTATAGTAGAGCATGTGTTTGGGATGCTCAAGACACGGTTCCAATGCCTGGACACATCTGGTGGAGCCTTGCAGTACTCACCAGCTACATGTACCCAAATTGTCCTCGTATGTGCCATGCTACACAATATGATCCTGTGGAAACAGCTGCGGCAGGAACAGCATGGGGCAGGGCCACACAGCCCCCCAGCATTGCCTAGGCCTACACATGCACAGAGTGACTCAGAGGAGGAACAACCTGAGCCTGCCCCAGTAGGCAGAAGGAGGTGTGCCCACTATGCCCTGGTCTTGGCAAAGAGGCAATGCATAGCACATACACTGACACAGGAGGGACCCAGGAAATAACACCTCTCTCTGATGCTCACATAAAGTAAAAGGGATGCCAAACATTACACTACCTGTGCTCAACCATGTGTAGGGAGTGTACTATGTGCATCCGACATAGGCACCCCTGCAGCACCACCCTCAATACTGGGACACCCGCAAAGTAAGTGACTCACACATGCCAGTCAGGGGGGTTCACATACCCAAAAACAGTCATAGCCAGCAGGACAGGTGTAGGCAAGCACAAACAATGGCTGTGCTATAGCCTCTGAATGAGGCCTATGGGTAACCTCTCCCCCAGGCCTACACAGACAGACTACAGCAGGTCAGGCAGTGGGATGTCAGTTCTGAAGGGTAGAAAGTCAGAAACTAATATGTAGGTAAATAAAAGCTAAGATCTGTAGTACCCTGGTATGCCTCTAGTCAGCATGATAGGTAAAACTACAGAATGAAATGGAGTACCTGACATACCAGTACAGTCATAGCAAATGTGTACAAGTGTCAGATGTGCCCACCATCCTACGTAGACCAGTAGTAACAGTCAGTTGTGCCCCCCCAATCCTGTGTAGAAATGTAGAAATAGTCAGGTGTGCCCCCCATCCCATGTAGAAATGTAGTAACAGTCAGTTGTGCCCCCCAATCCTATGTAGAAATGTAGAAATAGTCAGGTGTGCCCCCCAATCCAATGTAGAATGTAGTAGCAGTCAATGCCAAATGATTGACGGATACCCTGCAGAAACAGTATGCTACCTGTAGGTGTCCAACACATAGGTCAGCACTGCAGTACAGACTACCTGAACTTGATCCACACATTCAATACAGATGGGCATACTGGGCATGCTCACACACCATGTCTGCAAACACCAGTAGATCAGACATATCTGGCAGTTGCAGATGTTAGTGCAGACACTCCTCAGTATGCACCATACAGTGAACAGGAATACAGACATATATCTAAGGACAACACACTATAATAAGCCAAAGGTAGGCATATATAGATGTGTGGAAGAGGGTGAATGTGACAAGGAGCCATACAGGCCTGTCCCACCCAGCACACAGCCAAAGGGCCACAACCACATGAGGTTCAGATATCACTCACTGTAGATACTAGCCACCGGTATCTGTCAGCATTACATACTATGTGGTGCACATGCTTGCTGTGCAACATGACTGTACAAGAAAGCAGTCATTTAGCAGTTGTATACACGTACCTGTGGAATATGACCCTGTGTGTGCCCGCATGTGGTGTGTTAATCACTAGATGAAAGAGTTATGGCCCATGCACACAAACTGCCCACCCCATAGCCCTACTATGACAAGCCTGCTGAGTTTATCCACTGTGAAATACACCTTTGGGAGAGTTGTAGCCCAGTCATTTATGTGGTGCATCCCATAACTGCATACTGCTATAGTGTGATAAACTACTTAGATAGGAGTTACAATCCCAGACATGGCAAGTGTGTGTGTTTGTGTCTGTCTGTCTCTGTCTGTGTAAAAAGCAATGCTTTTTAGGGTAGCCACACTCCCTATAATTCAAATGCTCTACTTTGACAAGGCTGCTGATGTCATTCACCTAGAAATACACTTCTGGAAAGATTTTAGCCCAGTTATCTCCATAGTGCATCCTATAACTGCATACTGCTGTAATATGATAAACAAGTAAAGTAGGAATTCTAATCCCAGAGTTAGCAAGTGTGTGTGTTTGTGTGTGTCTCTGTCTGACTCTGTCTGTGTAGAGAGCAATGCTTTTTAGGGTAGTCACACTCCCTGCAATCCAAATGCTCTACTTTGGCAATGCTGATGATGTCATCCACCTAGAAATACACCTCTGGGAAGGCTGTAGCCCAGTAATCTTCATAGCGTGTCGTATAACTGCATACTGCTGTAGTGTGATTGAATAGTTAGGGAGGAGTTCTAATTCCAGACCTGGCATGTGTATGTGTGTGTGTGTGTGTGTGTGTGTGTGTGTGTGTGTGTGTGTGTGTGTGTGTGTGTGTTGAGAGCAATGCATTTTAGGCTAGTCACACTCACTACAATTAAGAATGCCCTACTTTGTCAATCCTGCCTATGTCTTTCACTGTGAAATGCACCTTTGGGGAAAGATTTCTCCAGTAATCCCCATGGTGCATCCTATAGCAGCTTCATGCCATAGTGTGATATAGACCTCTGTTAGGGGTTTTATACCCACGCAAGTCAGTTGTGGATGTTTTGTGTGTGTTCCAATGTCTGTATAGGGAGCAATGCATTTTAGCTTAGCCACACTCACTAAAATTTGAATGCCATACTTTGGCAATCCTGCTGATGTCATCCAATGTGAAATACACCTTTGGGGAAGGAGTTTTTCAGTAATCCCCATTGTGCATCCTTTAACAGCTTCATGCTGTAGTGTGATAGAGACCTCTGTTAGGGGTTCCATACCCACACATGTTGGTTGTGGATGTTTTGTGTGTGTTTCAATGTCTTTGTAGGGAGCAATGCATTTTAGCCTAGCCACACTCACTACAATTTGAATGTCCTACTTTGGCAACCCTGCTGATGTCATCCGATGTGATATGCACCTTTTGGGAAGGTATACTACAGTAATCTCTGTGGTGTGTACTATAACTGTGTACTGCTCTAGTGTAATAGGTTCATAATTTCATAGGTAGATACTAGGCTATCTGCCCAAGGGCATTTATAAGCCTAGCCAGAGTGTGTTGGCTTTTGCCACCACATTGATTAATTAACTGAGCCTCTGTCAAGCAGAGCCAATGAAGTGATCCCAGGGGTGTATTTTCTTTAACCCATCCACTCGTCAAGGCTTGTCTTGAAGAGTGTTAGTGAGGGGCTCTGCCTAATGTAGTTAGAAATTTTGTTCCAAAGCATGGGGGGGGGTCTCTGTGACAGGAATCTATCCCCCCAGAATGTTCTATTTATTGTTATGGTGAAGTTTAGATCACTAGAGCGTGTGGCTCGCAGTAACTTGGATTTCTTTAGGTGGAGCCTGTCCATCAATTCTGAGTTGGATATAGCTTGGTAAGTCAGGCAGAGATCACCTCTGAGTAAGCGATATATCACTGAGTACAGCCGGAGTTTTTTCAGTCGGGCTGCATAGGACATATGTTTCAGGCCAGTAATCCTCTTGGTGAGGTGTTTTTGTGGTATTTCCAGCTGTTGGAAGTGTCTTGTGAGGTACATCCCAAATGGGGCATTGTACTTTATGATGGGTCTGATGAGTGATGAGTAGAGGGCACTATAACCTCTTTATTTCTAGATGCAAAACACTTAGTAATTAGATGAGCCACATAGAAGGATTTCCTAACTACCTTGGCAATATGACTGTCAAAGGAGAGATTACTATCTACTTGGGTCCCCAGATCTCTTATTACCTCTTCTGTATTAAGAGGGCTGCCGCCTATGTGGTAATTTGTGGGTGTTTCATTTTCCCAAACAGGATGACTATGCATTTTTTGGCATTTAGCTTGAGGCCATGACTTTGACACCAGGTGTCTGTCTCAGTAAGTCCTTTTTGAAGGATGTCCGTGTCAGCCGGAGAGTCAATTATGGCTCCTAGTTTGCAGTCATCGGCGAACTTGGTTAGCCATAGTCCTCCTGTGTTTGCCTGTACTTTTGAGAAATATATGCCAGACAGTAGGGGTTCCAGAATTGAGCCTTGCGGGACACCACTTGTGACTGGTTTAGAATCAGATCTGGAGCCCGCTATTCTTACCGTGTGAGTTCTGTCTGTAAGCCAGTTGGCAACCCATTTGTGACGTAGGGGTTTATGTTCAGGCTGGTGAGTTTTTCTATAATACCCAAGTGAGGAATGGTGTCAAACTCCTTGGTGAGATCAAGGTAGGCTGAGTGAACCACCTTTCCCTCGTGTATGGCCTTGGTGATTGTCTCGAAGAAGTCGACCAGATTTAGTAGGCATGTTCTGCCCTTAACAAAGCTGAACTGGGTCGGGTCAAGTGTTTGGAGGTTCCCAATGTCTTTGTTAATGAGTTCCATAATGATGTGCTTCATAGCCTTGCAGACCAGGCTAGTCAGGCTTATGGGGCGATAGTTACCAGGGTCAGTTGTGACCCCTCCTTTGTGGAGCAGAATAACCGTTGCTGTGCACCATTCTATGGGCATGTAGCCTGTGGAGAGGCTAAGCTTGAACAGCATGTTTAGGTGGGGGATTAGTTCATTCTGTAGTTTGTTTAAAACGCAGCCTGGGACACAATCTGGCCCCATTGATGCTGTGTTTTTGGCTTTTGAAAGGGCTGTTTTCACCTGTGCTTCTGTGATTTCTGGGACACTACACTTTTCCAGTATTGTTGTGGGCCCTTTTGAAGGTGAGAGGGAGGTGAAGTTTGCACTGAATCTATCTGCCAGGATGTTGGCAATATCAGTAGGTTCAGTATATTTTGTGCTATTTTGCACTAGCTCAGAGCATATCTGTGAGTTACCACTTAGATTCTTGACATAGCTAAAGAAGGCTTTGTGGTTAACTTTCAAATCCTTGGCTATTTTTCTTTCGAAGTTAGCCTTGGATGATTTTATGAGGGACCTTAGTTTCTTACTGATACTGATCAGGGATGTCTTTTCTTCTTGGGATTTGCTTTTTTCTGAACTAGTTTCTTCCTTTTGTTGTATAACCTGTTTATGGCAGGGGTCCACCAGACTAGTTTCCTTCTCTTAGGGGAGTGAGTTTTGGTTTTTCTAGGGGATGGCATGATCCATGCATCCTTGTAGGTGCTCATAGAGTGCAATTGTAAAGGATTCTGCATCTTGGGCAGTATTATCCTTTAGCATGTGGGCTATGAAACTTACCACCTCTGCCTTAAGTAAGGTGAAGTTTCCTTTAGAAAAGTTTTTCTCTGTGGTTTCCTTGGTTGGGGGTGGTGGTGGGGTGTGGACATCTAGGATGATTAGTTTATGGTCTGATCTAACTAGTAACGGGTTGACCTCCGGTACAGAACACCTTTCGCCCATGTTGGTGATGACCAGGTCCAATATGTTGTGGCCGCTGGTAGGGGAGTTTACCAGCTGATCCAGGGCATTTGATTTGATAAATTCCAGGAAGCGCTGAGCCTGGGAGTTTGTACTCAAGTAGTTTTCCCAGTTAGTGGTAGGGTAATTGAAATCGCCCAATATCAAGGGTGCTTGGTAGGACCTTCATGTTTTCCAGTGTCACCAGAAAGGCGGAGTGGTGGTCCTGGGTCATGGAGGATGATCTGTAGCAGGCCACAATTTGCATTGCAGATTTGCCCAATGTTAGCTGCACATGGTTGATCTCAGAGGTATCATGCTGTGCGACTTATCTGGAGGTGTGGGTATCCTTGATGAATATGGATACACCCCCTCCTTTTGTGTTTCGGTCTGTGTTCTGTGGCTGAAATGCATGGTATGAGTTATTGCCCAGTAGTGCTGGAGTGCTCTCTGGAGCCTTGAACCAGGTTTCAGTTACTGCACAGATGTCGATGTTCTCCATACTTAGGAGTGTTTCGAGCACATGCATTTTGAGATTTAACCTCCTGGCATTGAGTAGCATAACCCTCATTTTTTTACTTGTGCTGTTTACGGAGGTGGGTTTGAATTTTGAGCCTTGCCTAAAAAAGGCACTATGGGGGCAGCAAGAGCCTTGGCCAGTATTCGAAAGCCAAGGGGTGACAGGTGCAAGCCGTCTCTTGCGAAGCAACGCAGCTTGTCGAGCATGTCATCCTAGTTGACAGACACTGGATCCCCTTTGAATGACACCAGAAGCTTAGAAAATTGTTGAAATTGATCATTTTTTTTCTTTATACTGAGGTATCATTTTTGGTGAGGGCAGGATGCTACTCAGGGTCAGGGTCATACCCGCCTGGGCTACATGATCAGGGAGCTCTACCATGTCTCTTTTCATGTAGTCCAGTGAGGTATGTCTCAGGTCATTCACACCAACATGAACAATGATAGAGTCATATTTGTACTTGTTCAGAAGTGACCTCAGTGCTTGTGTTATGTGGCAGATTCTGGCTCCCGACAGGTAGCTAACAGTAACCTTCTCCTTGTCCAGCCTAGTGAGTGGGGCATCAGTGTGCCTGACTATTGAGTCACCTATTACTAGTGTGTTAGGTATGTTGTTTCACCTTAAGGGCTGTGATTATGCGGCACATTGATTTTGTGTTTTATGTGTTGTCTGGTTTGTGACGGAAGGTGCAGGTTTTGTGTGTGTCTGCTTTGGAGCTCTCTGATGCTTTTTCAGGTTTTTATTTAGAGCCTCCGAGTATTATTTTGTGTATTTATGTGCATTTTTTGCCAGTGCTGGTTTAGTAGGTCTCTGTGAGGCTGGAGGTGTGGTGCAAGTGTTAACCTTCTCCTCATGATTGTCTATTCCAGTCTTCGGTGGAGAGATGTTAGCCTCCAGTTTGGCTGTATAATTACATCTCTCACTTATGATAGTGTTTTGTGGTAGGAGGAGAGGGCTGTCTGTGTACATGAGGCAGTTGTAACATTGCCTTAGGATACCGAGATTCACCAGCTGGACTGGAGAGTACACCTGAAGTTGCCCTTTGGTTATACCTGAATAGTAGGGTGAGCTGCTTAGTTGCTTGGTTGGTGAGGGATGGATAAAGAGCCTTGCACTGATGGGCAGTCAAGTGTCTGGGTATATTAGTGCTTGCTATTAGGTCTGAGCAAGTGCTGGACTGTAGGATGCTTTTTGAGTGCTTAGGTTGAGAGTTAGACTAGTTTCAACTGAAAAACTGAAGAGGAGACTTAGTGGAGCTGGGAATAATTTAACCCTAGCTAACCGGTGCTGCCCGGTCCACAAAACCTGGCAAACGTGTTTTTTAAACCACTAACTTCTGGGCTGGAGCCACTCCTCCAGGAACAGATGACTGCTCAAAGTTCCCCTCTCTCACAGGTGAACAGAGAAACTTCCCTCTACCCAAGTAAGGTATGGGCAACTCAGATAATAAACTAGTTAGGTAGGAGTTCTAATCCCAGACATAACAGGTGTGCGTGTGTGTGTGTGTCTGTGTTTGTAACTCGTATCCTATGTGTAGGTGGCTGTGAGTGTGTAACAACTGGACACAATGTGGATCAGGTTTTGTACCATACAGGGATAACAGATGTGAAATATCCGAGAGGCTGGGGTGCAACTCTATACCCATGCATGTGACATCAAGGCCAGGAAAACAAAGTTAGCAACCCTAGTATTAGCCAGAAAACACTCTCAATCAATGTCTCATACACACACACACACACACACACACACACACACACACACACACACACACACACACACACACACACACACACACACACACACACACTTGCCTAGACAACAGCCGATATGTTGGTAGTGCACTGCATATTGCCCACTGATAGTAACTATGGAGTGATTGCAGTGGCTTACAGAGGGCATGGGACCCTGCCCATCTGTTCAATAGGCACGTACATGCAGACAGTGCACCTCCCCCATGTTTCCTACTGGACACCTGCAACACCTGTGGTGCCATCAAATGTTACCCACAAAGGACATAGCATGCTTGAAAACATGCCCCATATGGACAGATGCCACTGACACCAGGGAATGCTGTTAGCATGCTATCAATGTAAGTGCAGGGTAAACCTGCTGTCCATTACCAGTTCCCACCGTATGAGGCCAGGACTGGCACATCTGATGATAATCTGTGTACAGAACATGGGCCAGACACCCCAGATACAGTTCCACATGTCACTGTACATGCATGTGGGAGGTGTGCACATCACAGACACCGTCCATGTCATGGACTAAGGAATGCATACATGGCAAGCAATGCACAGCATTGGCCACACGCAATAGTCACCCTGGTGACTGGATGGTGAATACAATAGCCACCTGTGTGTGTGCAACTCCAGAAACTACAGCCCTGAGCCACAATGCAGATCATTGTAATGTGGCCTGTTGCCAAGGTATACCAATCACATAGCCTTGTATAGCCATCTGGCACACTTGACCACTACACACCTGTGGAGCAATGCACCCATTCATTTCAGTACTGGTACCTTGTGTGTGTGTGTGTGTGTGTGTGTGTGTGTGTGTGTGTTATGTTCACATTCACAATCACTATAACCCCCATTGGCATACTGAGGCATGCTGTCTGATATCAGACACCTCCCCATACCCTTTGCCCATATAACCTCCCCATGACCCCATGTGGTGCATGTGATACCAGCACAGTAATGTGTTGTGACAATCTCACTAGTGATGAGTTGTATGCCTTGCCAAGTGTGTCAATGTGTGTGTGTCCCTGTAAGAATGTGGTTGTGTTGATGCTGGAACCTGTTCATGCAGACAGGCATGTGTATTACAACTACCATATAGCTACCATATCCCTGTTGCAGATGCCACTCACCATCACATATATGTTCTGAGGGGTCCACAACATGCAACCTATGTGGATCATCCAATAACTGCATAGAAATGTGATAGCACTACACAATCATTAGGGATTTGATACCCTGTGCAGGTAGGTGTGTGACACAAACATGCTTAAGTTTTACTCTACCACCCCTCCCTGACTTGTCTTTGCCTTTGTCTGCCTCTCTCATTCCCTCTCTGGTGGATGTGAAGATCTACACCTGCTTTGCTTAGGCAGCAGCATGTGTATTTTAAGTGATACTCATGATCAGCTAATGGCCTCTGCACGAATTGCAGCCCTCCCCTAGCTGATTACATGTGGTAACATTCCCATAGCCAATTGCATGGAAACACACTCCAATATCTAGGAACATCATATTGGTGTTGTGCCTTTTCATTCACTGTGAGCAGGAACTCGATCTGTTGTTTGCCACACAGAATTTCAGATGGATTGGGGATTTGCCTGTAACAACATACACTGTGGAAATAGGGCAACACTCAGGAGGGGGATATGCCTGACCTGACTACAGACTGTAAGTGCTGCTATACTGCATTTGTAGTAATGTTGGTTTAACAGAGTGTGTGTGGCTATGGCTGTCTTACATGTTTTAATACCTGCCATGTCAGTTCTATGTTTATGAGGAATCCCCATCTGTAGGGTCATCTGCAGACTGGACAGTGTGTGGTGCCTTTGGTTTCATGTGTTACCCACAGAGCATCTATCTGTGAACTGCAGAAGGTAGTGTGAGGACTGCAGTCTGTAGATGGTGAAAGCCGTGACAGTTCCTGACTTCATATCTTTCATTGGACATATGTTGCAACAAACCCTGTTGCAACAGTAAATGTATGAGGTTATCCCAACAACATGCCAATATTGGCCCTGTGTATGTGCTTCCAGCCACAACTCTGTCAACCTTTGTACATATGTCATGCATTAAGAGGTGCATATGTGCTGTACACCATAATTAGTGTCATCATATCTGATAACAAGCCAGTTAGATATCAGACTGCTACACATGTTATGTACAGTATGTGTTATATTTGATGACATAACCTGGACATTCTGTGGTTGTTTGTACAGTACTGAGGTTTGTGTACTTATGGTGAATAATGGCAGTGTCTGTATTGTTAATATGTACTTTGGCCTGTGTACAGACTGTGGTAGATATAATTGTTCTTGGTCCCGTCCTATCTGATGTTACATGCTGCTCCACTGTATGCTAACATATTGGCTTACATGTTTGTAGGGCCATACACACACATGTCCCATACCACAGACAGGCATTAGACCACACTGTGTAGTGGCCCAGTATATGTAGGATTAATGTGTGAGTGGCACATATGAGTATAGTGTTGAACAGATAGTCCATATACTGTAATATTATGCTAGCTTACCATATGTGGCTGTGTTCACATTGGTTGTGGTTATGCACTTTCACACAGGTGTATCTTACCCTGTGCTGTGACTTGCCTCTAGAGCCTGCTATATATGCAGGTACATGTGCATTCCCCCATAGGAGATGTAGGCCAGTGTTTAGACACTCTGCATGTAGCCTGCACAGTGCTTTGTTACATGCCTAGCAGCTTAGTGTACTTACCCAGTGAGATGTCATGTCAGGTACTTGCCAGATGTTCTGCTGCTGGGCCTCCCTTAACAGTCATGTATGTCAGACAGAGCAGTGGGATACTGTACAGATGTATGTCAATATCTAGTGGGTAGTATGTGGCCATAGCACCTCTGTACCAGCAGTTATTATGTGTCAGGACAGACAGGGGTGTGTGAATGCATAACCTATGGGGGCAAATGTATACCAGTCGTTATGTGTTATATCCATCTACATGGCTGTTAACATCCGTATTGTCAGGCTTGGTCCACATGTTTTGCACTAAGGGGTTCTGTGTATATCTCTGGACTGTACAGAGTGTGTCAGAATGTCCATATATATTGGCCAATATGTCTGCTGTAGTCCACAGGAGCATTATGTGCTAGCAACGGTACTATGATGTCCTTAGGATGTCTCTCAGTAGCCAATGGCGCACATGTGAAAAGCAGATGTGACCTCCCACACACACCATGTCTGTGAAGACAATCCTTATTACAGTAGCAATAGTCTACTTATATACCTGCTATACATACCTGACATTTCCTTGCACTACGAAGTTGGGACTATAGGGGCGGAGGTAGGGCTGCACTCCATGTTTAGGACATATGGTGAAAATATATGTACATATAACTATCCAGATATCTATATAGATAATTACACATATACATATCGACAAATATAGATGGGTATGTATATGTACATAGATATACATATACACACCCAAATATATACATATACAGAGCAATATATGTCTACACATATACAGATAGTGATACATATGCTCATATACATATGGGTGTCTACATATATATTGACAGTAGTAGGTATATCAGAATAGATATGCATGCACATATAGTTATAGATATCAACATATATACCAACAGAACTATGCATATCTGTACACATAAGATGTGCATACATATATAGCTATATACACATATATCTATATATACATATACGTATATCTATATATGGGTCTAGGACACATGCTTGACTAGCATGTGTCCGAATCACAATTCATCAAACGCACATACATGAAAGTGCTTAACTGGAAAAGCGCTTTCATGTATGTGTAGTTCAAAAAAAAAAATCTATGTTTCTGCAGGGGGCTTAACTCCCTGCACCCCCCACACCCCCGTACTTTAATATTCTCACTCTGAGATCGCACTACAGTGGGGAAAAGGGAATTTTCACTTACCTGCACTGTAGTCTGATCTACGAAACAAGCACACATACACGGAAGTGCTTTTCGATGTTAAGCGCTTTCATGTATGTGTGTTCGATGTTTTGTGATTTGGACATATGCTAGTCGCGCATGTGTCTGGATCCCCTATATATACACATATGTATATATGCATATATGTGTATATATATATATATATATATATATATATATATATATATATATATATATATATACAGCTATATATAAATATGTACATACAAAGAGATGTACACATGGCCATATATATGTAGCACTATACAGATGTGTATACAAACATATGTATGAGTATACATGTGTATGTACATGTAGACATATATAGACCTATTATATGTATACAACCATATTCCTGTCATGAGTAAACATCACGGTTGTGTATACCCTCCCACATGTATCTCACCATATGTATTTGCTATGTGCACATTATGATAAAGCAACATATGTGATACAACAGTCATATTAATAACAAGGACTACAAAATGTAAGAACTACAGGCAAATGTTCAATACTACTCAATATGTGTATTGACAGCTATATTGGTAAAACAACAGCAGTCTTCATAGTGGTCATGGCATAGTGGTTAGGTGCTGTGACTTCATTGTAAAGGGTCCTGGGTTCAAGACCTGCAAGGGCTGTTCATTTTGTTACTGGACAGGACAAGGGCTGTTGGATACAGAGTGGTTAACGCAGTTTTGAGCAGCTTTAAGTGGGTTTGCATAGGTTTGCGTAAAGCTAAGTGGTGCTAAGCTATGGGTAAATGTACAAGCACTTACACAGTGTAGGCAGTGCTTACCAGTGTGCAAATCAGCTTAGCTATTATATTGCAGCAATTTTGATACTTGCTAAGCATAGCTTATCCCTGGTAACACAACCCAGTTTGATAACCTGTAATAAGTGTAAATAATGCCATGTACAATACATGCACCTATGGGCTGTCATTACAGTAGCAAGGGGTGTGATTGTGATGTGTGGGACACAGACATATATGAGGCATGTATAGAACTGTTATCCATGTGAATGTGTTACATGCAGGTGTAGTAGCCTAGGGTACATGCTGTCACACTGGCATGTAGTGTATCATGGCAGTGCTACTGTTGACAGTGCTAACCCAGGCAAGACCAGAGTGCTTAATGTAGTACTGACAACAGGCACTCCTGCAAGCATGGCTGGACACATGAGGCCTCCCTGTTTTATTCCTGGTGTGTGAGCTGTGTCACAGTAAATACCCCTTACTGGTCTGTCAATGCACTCATGCTACTGCATAGTTACCTGCCAAGCTGATGACTGTCAGTCCTGTACAGATGTTCAGATGGCAGGTATCCAGCTGGGATATGTACAGGCAACCTACGCTTGTTTGATGCCCTACTATCCATGTGCATGAGATGCATATCCCTGTAGTACCAATATTGGGGTATACTATGGGTTGTATCACAGTTGCGGCCAATGTGTGATGGTAGGTATGGCAGAGTGTCATCATGGGTTTCAGGGAGTACAATATCCAGTGGGGGATGTGGGTGCTGTGTGCACTATTACACCAAGGTACAACAGGTATATGTCCCATGTACCACTTTATGGTTACCACTGTCACCATCAATCATACAGGTAACTGTTACCACAATCCAAGCCAGTTATGCATGTGATGTGTGCAGCCTACCTGTAACACATTGGATACACAGTCTTGTTAGTTAGCAGCGATAGGCCCTGGTATCTCAGATGTGTGTCTGGCTGTTATGTGTCTGTAAATGTGTATATGATGGTATGCCACACTACGTATTGTCCAAATACACCCATTACATCCCCCATTAGCATACTGTACATGTTGGGGGATACTCTGCATGGACCATGTAACCTGGGACACACCACACCCTAAACGCTGTGCGGTGTGTGCAGTGTAAGCCACACACATCAGTATCACGACATAGCTAGGTAAGGGTCTAGTCCCAGTGTTGCCAAGTAACAGTGTGTGTGTATGAGGATGGGTCTACATCAGGTTGCAGGTATACATGCCTCAGCATGCCACCAGTCCATGTGGCACAGGCAATAACCGGTTTAGTAATCTGTGAAATGTAAACAAAAAACACTCACAGGGGTAAAGTGTCTCAAAACGGCAAAACAGCAAACAGTATTCCGATAAATCCAAATGAGAACACTCCACGGCAAATAAAAGCAACCGTTTAATCAAATGCAAAATAACAACGATCGGTACACCGTTAGAACAGTAAGCGCTTTCACAATTATGGCAAATGCTTCTTCAGACTGTTGACTAAGTATCAAGCTCTAATATTTAAAACTGAACTCATTAAAGATCTATCCAATCAACATCTATTCTCAATTAAGAATTAATTGTCTCATAAAGTGCTAGTGCTTAAAACTCTAGTAGTAAATAATATATATAAAAGCAAATTATTTAAAAACAACTTCTATAAAAATTCAAAACTCATTATTTACTAATACAGAAAAATACAATGTTTCTATACTCTGTAAAAAATGAAATATAGAATATGAAATATGTGTATATACAAATACTACTCAATTTTAAATACATAGGAATAACTGAGGAATGTCTAACTACTATATTCTAAAATGTATATAATATGAAATACAAAATATACAAATGCATTGAACTATTTAATATGCTTACATTCATTTAATAAAACAGACTTGAAAAATAGACTAAAAATAGACTAAAAAATGATAAAAAAATAATGAAAAAATGAAGTTATTCATTATTATAGCAGCCTTGGGTCTAGTGTTGAAAGTCCCTGGCTTCTAAAAATGGCTTAAGGGAAACTTTGTCATTCAGGCCCATTGATTTATCTGCTTGTAACTTCATAATCCACCTAGCTTCTCTCTGTTCGGTGTAATTTCTATAATTTCCTAGTCTACTACTCCTCTCTACTATCTCTGCTACTGTGAATTTAAAACTATGTTTAGTACCAAAGGTTAGAACATGTCTTGCTATGGCATTACTTTCATCTTCCTTGCTGACTGCGTAAATATGTTCTCGTACTCTTTCACGTAGTGTCCTGTTGGTCTTGCCTACGTAAAAGCTACTGCATGTGCAGGTAGCTATATATATCACATCTCTACTCTTACAGTCTGCATAAAAATTGAAATTATATCTCCATGCTGTGGTAGGATGCATGAAATGATCTCTACCTGACATGTAAATGCATTGGTTACATGACCTGCATGAAAATGTACCTTTCCTATCAGAGATATCTGTCTTTGATTTTGTATTTTCATAACATTGTAGTCTTTTCAAATTTTTTGTATTCTTATATGTATAGTTCGGCCTTGATCCTACTATTTGTTCTATCTTCGTTTCGACTGTGAGAATGTTCCAATTTCTCAAAAACGTCTCTAACCTTATCATTATTGTTCTGTTCTTAATTGAGAATATATGTTGATTGGATAGATCTTTAATGAGTTCAGTTTTAAATACTAGAGCTTGATACTTAGTCAACAGTTTGAAGAAGCATTTGCCATAAATGTGAAAGCACTTACTGTTCTAATGGTGTACCGATCATTGTTATTTTGCATTTGATTAAACGGGTATGTTGCAGACTATGCTGTAACACCAGCAACTTGCTTAGTGTATGGCAACAGTTTTCCACATATGGGCCTGTGTTCCAGCCTTGGTCCTGCACCTACATACCAAGCTTTGCACATATGACATGCTGTCAGGGGTTGTTTTGTAGTGGGCTGTGAGTATATCATGCTGCCATTGCTGCCATCAGTCCACTGCTGTTGTATCCCCCACACATACAGTGGGGCTGGGGCCATATATGTGTATGCTTCACCTACACAATACATGTGTGCTCTTATGCACTCCAGAGGCCAGTGTATGAAACAGTGATATATGGCCCTGTATTATTGAGTCTGGGGGGATGCACCAAATATAACCTAGGCTGTTACAAATTGTGGGGGTATCAGGGGTGAGCTGGATGTACAGTACCATACAATTCACCTATATTTACATTGCTTAAACATATTGGGTTAATGCAGGCCTACTGCCTCCTGCCATACAGACTTTTCTGCTTGTCAGTGTGCTTGTGATGATATCAGTTATGCCTTGTTATGTGACAGTTGCATACCATATGGTCAACTGAAGTCTTTACCACCTAGTGATTTTGTACAGAATGTAGATAGAGGCTGCTGAACTATACACCTGCATTACTTACTCTTGATTGTTTGGTATCCTGTGGCCCAGTCTGTTTTTACTATTGTACAATTTGAATTGGCTTGGCCTGGACAGCAAAAGTTGTGAACCTTTCTAGACTACTGTATTAGTACAACTGTTTCACAGTTGCATTACCCAGTTTATATGGATGTCAGTGTCTGAACAGATATATTACATGGCATATAAAACTGTAATAGTACACAAATAAAGGGTTTCCATTTCTGCAAACCTGTGTGTGGTGTTTTATCCTATGACCTCTCTGTGGGTATATGTTGCAGGCAACGATTGTCATTTGTATGGGTGGCCCATACAGTGTCCACTTGTTAAGGTGTTAACTGTAGGCATAGTGTCTGTTCCATATTGTGTGCGCCTTCTACATATGTACCTTACTGTATATATCTCTGCGTGTGTATGTGTAGTCACATATATATCTATATCTATATATATATATATATATATATATATATATATATATATATATATATATATATATGTGTGTGTGTGTGTATATCTGTATCTGCATATATGTGTCTGTCTATATGTATCCTGGGGATGTTGATAGCTTCCACATTTTACATTTCCTATGGGAGCTGAACTGTACTGCATGATATGTTACCAATACCAGTCTGACATCATACAGGTGAGATGTAGTACTGTTAAAATCTTGTGCCCACGTCATGTCAAATCCTGGTTATGGGATCTGCAACACTTGGTAGTGTATTGCAGGGCGGACGTGTTTGGCTGTGGAGGGGTATACCTATTCGTGCAAGACATATATTGTTTGGGGCCTCTCAACCCCATTAACGGTGCCTGTGGACATATATGTTTTAGTTAATCTACCATTATCTACAGATGTATGGCCATATATACCTATATATATATATATATATATATATATATATATATATATATATATATATATATATACTTACATATATATAACTATGTCCGTATATACCTACATAGATATATATATCTGCTTACATATATGTAACTTGCCATGTATATGTAGGTATATATGTGTAGACGTATATATGTGTCGATGTAGGCATTTGCATGTATATATGTTCATATATATTTATATATATGTATATATATATATATATATATATATATATATATATATATATATATATATATATACACACACACATATATAGATATGTTGTATCTGTTTAGATATTAATATATTTACACACACACATACATCTAAATGTTGGAATACTTTCTTTGTACTGTTGCATAACTGGGCTGGATGGTATGTTTTTGAAATCATCAGAACTATGTATATCTGGGATGGCTTAGTGATAAATCACTTTGTCTATGGTGTGCAGAGTCCTAGGTTCAAGTCTTAGAGAGTCTGTTTATTTTGTTGCTGTGCAGAACACGGGCCATTGGATACACAGTGATTATGGCACTTAAGCAGTTGTAAGCGGGTTTGCATGGAGGTAAGCACTGCTAACTTCTGGTTACTGTTTCCTATACTCTGTTAGCATCTGCATTGCTTAACCTGTGTAGGCATTGCTTACCCATGCGCAAACAGGCTTAAACTCACTTACTGCTGCTTAAAAGTGCTTACTCCCGCTTACCCCTGCGCTAATTTCTTTAAAAGAAAAGAAAAAGGGGTTGATAGGAAAGGGGTGAAAAAAGGGGCACAAAGAGGGAAAGACAGTAAGAAAAATAGCCAGGGATGTGTAGGAAGGGTGTAGGGAAGGTCCATAGCTGCCCATTTCTTCTACATCAACAGCTGTGCATATACATTGAATTTGGAGGTAGATTTGGACACTCAAACCCCTGGGAGAGGGTTGAGGACAACAATAATAAGTTGTGATGCCAATTAGACTGGATTACATGTGTCCAGTGGACATGTGTGTGAAATGGACAGCTATGTATGGAGCGAAATTATTTTGTGGGAACAGATTGCCCTTTTTTTTTTTTCAGATGAGAGTGGGATGTTGGGGAGGGGTAGTAGGTATATTTGGGAAGGGGGGTTGGGTGGGTTAACAGACAAGACAAACAAGATGCATACAGGAGTGGTATATGACACATGTGGGGGGTAAACACCTTGATGGGGAGGGGTGTTGTAAGCCCACAAGCCCCCTGGTGGTAACAGTGGGACTGAGGTCCCCACCAATGGGCAGTCACCACTGCACCTTCACAGCCTCAAAGGTGGCTGTGCTGGGAGCTGAGTCGCAGAGCCAGGCTGACTCTCTAATCGCGCCGTGGCCCTCAAACTGAGGTAGAAGATAACCAAACTGCTCATCGATCGCTTTACGCACTACGACCCCAACCTGGTGATGGGTGACAGGTGCCTGTCCACGCCCACTCCCAGGGGATGTGAGCCCCATCCCCTGAGGCGGTTCCACCTGAAGGTGGTGCAGGACCAACGGACAGGGAGGTCCTGGGTTGGGCCCCAGACATGCTGGTGCCCGGTGCCATGGCCAGCTGAGGTGTGAAGCATGCTATAGTGTTTAGATTTCATCATCATTTGTGGGTTAGTAATAGTCAACACATTCCAGGGTTAGGTATAACAGCATAGATATTCCCATTGACCTGATACAGAACTGTTGCATAGCCAACACAACACATGCATATACGGGACCACAGTGGTAATAAGAACAGCATGCAGGTACATTGATGGCACCATGCCACCATGTCACCAGTGTTGGAATAATTCAATATAGCACATGCATGGGAACCATCAAAATATTTATCAAACAATTGGACATTATCAGAACATAGGTGTCATTACATACCGGTCGGGGTGGGTATGTTGATTATTGTTGGAGATATGGTGGGGGGGGGGAAGATGTCAATTAGCAACTAGTATATTCCTGTAGTCCGCATTACTTTCCTAGTCAGTGCTGTTATCTGTACCTTACAAGTCTTATTGCACTACCCTGTAGCCTTTGTTTGTACAGTGATATGACTGTCATCATCATTACACATGAACCGGTTTTACCTGCAGTATACACCTCTTACCTAGTATACCTGTGGAGGGAATGTTTGTTAACACTATCTGTTTGTACACATACTCCCAGATTATGGGTTGTTGATTTGCACATAACTATACAACTCTTTCTGCACAGACTCTGGCCATGTGTTGACTACATGCTGGTGTGCTGGGACATATCTAGAATATTGCCCTCTTCCACTTTTAGTGACCTGACACACACATATATATGTTTTCCTACACAGTTATATTGTGTAGCACAGTGTGGGTGGCAGTGACCAGTGATACTTTATTATTCAGAGAAACTGCAACACTCACAATTCCCTACAATACCAGAGTGAACAGTACCAGTACAGGTTATAATGGTCTTTATTTCTCAGCACAATGTTTGTATCTGATGTACCTGTGGGAGCAATGTTTGTTAGCACTACCTGACTGTTGCCACACAAACTTCCAGATTACACATTAGTATTATGCACATACCTCTCACTCTGTTACTGTACACACTCTGGTCACAGCTTGACAACATGGGAGTTTAGATATGAGATACTTGAAATATGACTCTGCTAACAGTTTCGGGGGTTGCAACAGTGACATGTTTGTTTACATAGCTGTTTGACAATCACTTGTATTCCCTGTGTGCTGGCTAAACATCTGGGATCATCCCACAGACTTACCAGGGGGACAGGCAGCAGATATGGGCACATATACTGGACATTCTGGCCTCATCTGTGCAGTTGTTCAATATGAATCTGTATGCAGCCTATTTCCACTCCCAAGATTCAGACCATGGCTGTGTCTGCTACAACCTAAACACTGTCCATCACAGTTGTGTCTGCTATATAGATGTGTATCTCCTACCTGCTTTCTGTCTTATTAATCCCCTGTGCTTTTGCATTCTGACCTTGTATTACAACACTCATATACAAATTTCCTAGACAGTTATATGTTGTTGGACAGTGTGGGCGACAGTGATGTGTGATACCTCATTATTCAGAGCAACTGCATATCATTCTTGCATTTCTGGGTACAGTGTTGGTATCTGACAGACCTGTAAGAGGAATGTTTATTAGGACTACCTGAATGTTCACAAACACAGTACCAGATTCCACATTACTATTATGCACATACATCTCACTCTGTTACTGTACACACTCTGACCACAGCTTGACAAGTTGGGGTGGAAATGGGACATATGTGGCTTCTTAGTCACTTAAGATACTGGGGGGTTGCTAGTGTGCCAGCTTTGTACTCATAGCTGTGTGTCAATTAGTTGTATTTCCTGTTTGCTGCCTATATGTCTGGGATCATCCCACTAATTTTCCAGGGAGACAGGTTGATAGGCAACAGATATGGGCCACTTTACTGGACATTCTGGATATATCTGTACAGTTTTGGGGTATGATTCTGTATGCAGACTACTACCACTGGCAGGATTCAAACCATGGTTGTGTGTGCGCTAAAAAAATGGGTATGATTCTGTATGCAGACTACTACCACTGGCAGGATTCAAACCATGGTTGTGTGTGCGCTAAAAAAATAACAGTTCACATCTCAGTTGCATCTGCTATTTGGTTTTTGTTGTTTGCATTTTCTGTTTACTGTCTGTGTGTCTCTGAGTTGTACTAAATGGCCTCTGGGGATTACACCTGTCATATACAGGTATTCCTACACATTCAATTTATGGTGCACAGTGTGGGTAACAGTGCTTAATACTACAGTACTATTACATGATTTCATATCTACATTACCGTATGATACCAGGATATACACATGCAGTCCAGCAGTTAGACCTGTTTTGTCAGGCTATTACACTTTTATTGACTTACAAACAATATGAGACTTTTCCTGCCATATTCTCTACTGTATGCAGTACTTGCCTTGAACAATACAGGTTTTTTGCAGGCAATTAATTTACTACTACTTTTATTTTTATTTCCTATGACAGTAAATGCATGAGTATTACTGACCTGCCTCACATTGCAACCTCGCTAGGTGACTGATGTGGGTCTCCTGGTTCACGGCCTGCTGCATTGCAGCTGTGGGGGACAGAAGAGGAATATTTAGCCACACCTATCCATGATATACCTGAGCTGGCAATTATTACACACATACTGGGGTGATACTTACACGTACCTGGAATATCCCCTACCACTCTAGCCTCCTGGAGCCACTCCTCCAAGAGGTCCCACTTACACCACTTCAGGTTGGCATAGTGGTGCCTGACCTGCTCACCAGTTCGGGGTATGCCAGTTGCACTGGTGAGGTAATGGGAAAGACGGTCCCAGGCCTCCGCCTTATATTGAGAGCCCTGGTACTGGCCCTGCAGCAGTCTCTGAGCATGGTCTTTGACTAGGAGTCTTGCCATGACCTTGGACTCCTGGCTGCACCAGTGCTGCACCCAGAAGTGCACAACTTCTCCCCTTACTGCCATAGTGCCTGCAAGGGGAAGCTACAACCAGTTATAAGATATATTCCCACCTCTTGGGTTTAAGTTGGGCCTATTTCTCACACTTTTCTGTGATTGTCCAGTTTTGAAAAGGCTAACCTATGGGCAAACCTGTTTAACTAAGGTTAGCATTGTTTAAAGGGATATAACACTGGGCACATTGAGTTAGCTGGTGTACACATTGCTTACACCTCCTAAGCTGGTCTGTGCAATGCTTAGTGTTGCTTACATTAGACTTTGCATTATTTTTTTCTTTTTGGAATTGATTTCTTATTCATTACATCTTATATATCTACCGGGTATCCCTGATTAATGTGTATGTACACTCTATAGGGTCCTTGTGTTTTACTGGGGACTTCAACACTCTATTATAATTACACCTCACTTCTGGGGTTACTGCTGTACTCCATTTCACATATTTATGTTATCTAGTGGGTTATGGAACATATGACTGTATACTGATTCCTGTCACAGGTTCAGTTTGGTTTTACTATGGTGAGGACTTGTTTGTTAATACCTTATTCTTCTTTACTTCTGTGATGGCTTGGTGGTTAACTACTATACCTATAGTGTATAGGGTCCTGGGTTCAAGACCTGCATGGTTGTTTATTTTGTTGATGGCCAAAACAAGGGTCGTTGGATACATAGTAATTAAGGCACCTTTGAGCAGTTGTAAGCAGGTTTGCGTGATAGTAAGCACTGCTAACCTGCCGTTACATCTGCTTACAGAGAGTTAGCTTTATAATTGCTTAACCAGTGTAGGCATTACTTACCGCCACGCAAATGCGCTTAAGCCCACTTACTAGTGCTTAAATATGCTTACTACTGCTTATTTGTGCTTAAACCTTCTTACTAGTGCCTTATTCATTATGACACTGATACCTCACATGTGCATTTACTGCAGTACTCCAGTTCATGAAAATATGTTATTTATTGGGTTATGCAACATAAATATTACTCATAACGTCCTTTGCCATGCAAAATGGAATGTGTTGCAGTGGGACTCGAACCAGGAATGCCTGCTTATAAGGCAAATGCTCTGCCCACTACACTATTGCTATGCTGCTTCATTTGCATATATCTTCCTTGTTATCCTCTTCAGCCACTTAAGCTATATTTGCCATAGCTAAGCGATGGGCACACTCATGCACCTATGGTTAGCTTTAATCGGATTTCTAAAAAAAAACGTAAGCGTTTCTTCATTTTATTTATGTATACTGTTGCTGTTGTACAAAAGAGGGACTGTTGGTGGGGATATGCAGTCACCTGTGAGCGGTCTCACTCATTTCATACACCTTTCTGCTGTTCTTTATTGCTCTCAGACATGCCCCCTGCACTCTTACATGTTCCGTGTAAGCCTAGGAGCTCAGGCAACGCGCCTCATTATTATGTATGGAGCGCTGCCGTCCTGCTCCTAAACGACTGCCTCCATGCAGGACTAAGCTAGTCCTGCACAGATGAATAGTAAATCCAGGGGAGTGTATACTAAATAGAACAGAGTATTCTTTCAGTTCCCATTTGTTTTTATTAGTATGAGGAATGGACTAAACTTCAGTTAAAGAAAAGACTGCATTTGTTTCATTAGCATCATTATTTACAGCATTTATAACTTTGCTCATATTTACAATCATAACTTGTTGAGTTATTGCAACTCTCCGTAACCTGCAGCACATAAACTATTGTAAGCTGTTATTATTATTATGACTCCTAAAACTATTAACACAGGATGTATTAACCAATTTAGCAATTTGGTCCCAGATGATGATTATCCTCTAAATATGTCCCACCAATTATGGGCAGTGTCCACTTCTGTTTTTGTCTTTTACTATTAACACTGGGTTATTTGAAACCACACATATAAACTGTGGTGTCACTTTAACAAACATTTTGAAATTTGAAGGCAATATTGTCCATTTATACTAAATTATAATCTGTCTATTAAAGATACTTGTAATGACTTACTAAATAGTAAGATTTTATTATGCTTGTAAATGTACAGTTTGTGAGATATCTTGTCCTACTAGTTTTTATACCAAGCTCTTTTAAATCTGCATTTGGTATTTTTTAAACTTGGAAATGTAATATTGAAGTGCAATATTGTTTTTTTTTTTTTTGTATTGTTGTCCTATCATAGTAAAAGTGGATGGTATTTTTACCATTTGATCTGTATGAAGTACTGGCCTGTTACTCAGAATGGTAAGTATTTTAACTCATGGTCCTTTTTTGTATTACTGTGTTGTTTACAAAAATAAACAGAGTATTGGTAGAAATCATACCCTTTTCTTTCCCTGTTGACTTTATTCTTATTTTTGTGTTATTGTCTACACACTGTGACATTTTTGCATGATGTCTTTCCTTGTCAGAACTGTTACATTTTCAGGGGGTAATGTACAGCATCTAACAGAGATAGAGCTGTTTATTGAAATGTTTATGTCAGTCTTTGATTGTTTTCTCTACTTTTATTTATGCCTGGCCTTGTTTAGCTAACCATGCTGTTATATTTGTTTTAAATATTATCCTCCCAAAGGTACATGCTGTATACTTTTTACAACTGAAATTGTCTTGTGTTCTATTTTGTGTAGCATTTTCCTAAGTTTTATTCGTGAAATATTGTAATTCCCTGTTTTGATGTTCAGAAAGATGCAAATGAAATGCAGATGTCTGTGTTGAATGCTGTGTGCCTTATCTCACAACTGCATTTTTATCTATAGTCCTTGAAGCATGTTCCAGACACTGAACATTCAACTTGTCTCAAGCTGTACCAGAATATATGTATACTAGCAAGCAGAAGTACATGTATTTAACGAACTATATTATTTCTACATATATTATAGCAACAGATGTGTATATGCATCTAACTAGCAAATATATGTGCACATGCATTTATACATTTTTAAACATATATATCAATTTATACATTCCCTCTGTTTTATTTTAAATAGAAACTGTTTACATTAGTATGTACTTTTTAGTCGAGTTATATTGCTATTAACTAGAAATACATTGGGAAACAAAAATCTTTAGTTTTCCTTTTAATACAGCAAGTTACTATTAGAACTGGATGAATCTGAATATGACTCTATACAGTGATGTTCTATACAGCAATTTATTGACAATGCTTGAGAATTTTATTGCAAAGGCATTGCAGTCTTGTTTTTTGAAAAAAAGCATGTCACAAATGTCAAGCTTTGACTTGTTACACTACATATTACACTTGAATGCAAAATTGTCTACGTAGATAAACCATTTATTATATGCTGTACAGAATACACTTGCTTGTATAGATTGTTTTTGTATTTGTATATACATGGCTGTGATGTACACTCAGTTCAGTTTACAAACTTAGTATTAAACTGAAGCCTGCTAATTACATACCTCTTGCAATACTGTTTATACAGTTAGTGTAAAAACAGATAAAGCTTTTACTGCTGCCTATACTGTGAAAGTTATAGTAGGAATTGCTTTTACCTATTTTGAAAAGACGTTTACTGTTACTACTAGCTATTTGTACCCTCCTTTTGTGTAAAGGGACCTGTATAATTTATTTTAACTGCATACCATAAGCCATGTACTGACTGTACTCGGTGTAGTATTTAATTGCAATCAGACTTGTACCCTCCCTTTTTGTAAAGGGGCTTGCATTTTTATTTTAACTGCATACTATAGCCTATATACTGACTGTACTCGGTGTAGTATTTACTTGCAAACAGATTATTAATGACATGTATGCACAATTGTGATGTTTTATTACAATTACTAAACAGGATTTTTGTAGACTTTTGTGCTTTTTGCTTAATGCTGTGCGTGAATACTTAACAATAATGTTTTAGGAAAAAATAAGCCATTTGGCCTGGCAGCCAGTCTTGTTTCCTTGACCTTATAAATTTCAGTACGAGTAACATTTTATCTGATACAACATTCCTTGTAACTACCCATTCCATCCTGGAAAGATTTGAGCTCACATTACTTACTTTTTTTTCTTTTAGCGCATTCCAGACGTTTAACCCATAACTCCTTTAGCACTTACTTGTACCTTCAGTCATTCGTTAATATACTTGCAACTTGATATTAGAATGTAGTTGTAAAACTCTTAGAATTATAATAAACATTTGCAATTTGCCTAACTATGCATACTACTGCTTTTGAATACTGTTTTTGCTGGAGTCTTTATTTTTGATGCTATTATACAATTACAAAATATTGTAAGAAACAAAAGAGATATTGACTTAACTAACATGCTTAAAAGAAATATATTTACATGCTTTACATTTCCTGTTGTTTGCCTTTTGCTGCACTTTAGATGAAAAGAAAATACATGCATGTTAGTCTTGTGACATCATGTCTTTTCTGTGTTTAACTACTCTCATTTGATTTCTATGACGTATAACTGTTTTGTTATTTGAAATGGTTTTAAAATCACTAATTAAGTCCCTTACTTTAACTGAATGAAAGTTTGTGCTGTGTATGCTTAACCATTTTTTAAATGTAGAATAGTACGTCGTACATTATTTCATATCAGTGTAAACTGCTGTTTCTTTAACTCTTTACTAACCAGATTATATTTGTCAGTATTCTGTTCTGCTGAGTTTAAAGCTTTTATGCACTTCTGAAAAAGTGTTTGCATATGTTGTTTGAACTTTTTGAACTCACTCTGTGTCTTAGAAGTTTATTAAATCTTTTTGTCAGTTCTCCATGGACCTTGTCTCTGTTTTTATCTGTTTTGAAATGTGCAGTGGTTTTATGCCACTTTTGTCTAGGAGGATGTACAGAAGATTCTGTAATTAATTGACTTGACTGATATTGTAACATTTTACATGTGGCGACAGGACATACTGCATCTGTTTTTTACTATTACTTTTATGACATTGCACACAGAAAGCAGTTTCATACAATAAACGTTTACTGTTATACCAGTGATGTTGCTGTTTAAGATACCAGTGAAACGTACATAAAGCATTGACATGAACTTTACTAAGTAAAGTAATACAAGTGCTGCAGTTATGTTTATACCAATCTTTAAATTTTGACCATACATGTGCTGGACTATTATTACTGTCTACCTGGAAGGTAGTCTTATATTTAATACTTTTCTGTCTTATGGCATCCATGCTGTAGAATGAGAAACAAAAAGAGAATTACCAGTTTCTGTGTTGAAGGTGATCAAGTCTTCTGTCGAGAAAGCGTGGAAAGTCCCTTGTTGATTCTCTGAAAAGGAGGCCAACCACAGTTGGCAAAGTCAACTGTGAAAATGCACAGGACCTGTGGAATTTGCAGAGATACACTGTTCTGCTACTGGATACTGTACAGAAGGAGGCAAATGTTTGCACTGGAATGGAACCTACTATAAAATAAAAAAGAACCTGTAGTTGTCACAATAAGAAACCATTTGGTCCGTCAACTGTGGCTCGCCATTGAAGAATTATATGACATTGTCCTGTTCCTTATCTTGCTGTTACTTGCATTTACATGCAAACATACCAAAGTATATTTAATTACTTATTGTGATCAACTAGTCTTATTACTGTATTGTACTGAGTACAATAAATACACAAATATAACTGTTGCAGTCAATATGCTTTACTTTCACATTTTTCTTTTCAGATCTACAAGCATGTAACACAGATACTGTCAGCTCTCTATGGCAAATACCCAAAGCTTGTTTACATACACTCATTTTATACCAGAAGGTCTGGTATTTTTCCTTAGCATCTAATGTATAACAGTTCTTTCTTTGTATAACAGTTTTCCTTTGTTACCTTGTCCTTGGTTTTTTGTAGTTTGATGATCCATGGAAACTCAGTCTTTCATTATCTGAAATGTGGTGTTCCAGCACTATCTGAAACTTGATGTTACATCTCTTTACTTTGTTGATGTCCTTCCAGCTGCTATCTGCACAGTTATTTTTACAGACTTTGTTTCTCAATATCATACTCCTTTATATGGATGCCAAAAAATCTAACTAAGCTATATATGCTTGCCAGCACACTTACTATTTTTCTGCATTTTAAATTAACCCTTTATCTTGCAGCAGCTTTTATTCAAGCTAATAGTCATGCTAGCAATAGTTTGAAAAGAGAGTGTATACTAAATAGAACAGAGTATTATTTCAACCATTCATTACCACATAGCTGTACAAGCTCTGTGTGGTTTCTAAGTGCTTCTGCCTGAATCCCAACCTACTTCTCACCAGTTAAATTAGTAAGACAGAATCTACTTTCCATTGCATTAATTTTGTTTGAATTTTACCATTTATTTTAAATGATCTTTTTAAACACTACTGTTTCACATATTTATACAATAGTGTTATGTAATCCTTTCATCTTCATTATTTTTTAGGCTTTGCAGTATTTCAGGCTTTATTCCTAAAACATCAACCTACCCTTCCTATTTGCTGTGTGTTTCTTTCACTGTATTTATTATTTTTGCTCCAGCAGAAACACAACGCCAAAAAGTAAAGCAATTACTGCAAGCTCCATGAGGAGTCTTGTCCATTTGTGACTACCTTCTCCAATGACAACCATACTATGCAGGACATAGTCAACAAGAATTAGGGTTATTTTAAAAAGTGATCCTGTTTTGGGATCCTTGTTTGGGGAGTACCCAGATTTTGTGTTCAGGAGGGGTAGGAACATAAAAAATATATTGGAACAAGTCAAGGACTGTAATTTACAGGGTACAATGACATCTTCTGGTGCATGTAGTCAGTGCAAATATATTTTACTAACACCTAGGGTTAAGATATGTCTCAGGGTTATTTCTATTAAGGGAAAGTTCAACTGTCACACACAAGGAGTGGTGTATGCTGCCTTGTGTTCACAATGTTCCAGCTTTTATGTTGGAAAAACTAAACACAAGTTGAGTCAATGTATTTATGAACATTTATATGATGTTTGTCGGTGTGAAGAAAAAAATGCCCTGTATAGGCATATTAAAAAGTTCCCCAACCATACCTTTAAATTTGTGGTTTTACAGCAGATCAAGCGGAGAGATCAGGGTGGACCTTGGAAGTTGTGGTTAGAAGATAAAGAAATTTGGTGGCAGGTCTTTCTTAACGCTCATATTCCCCCAGGGTTGAATGATAGTATTTCTATTATCAGTAAATTAAAGCTCAGGGTATTAGATAGATGAGATGTTATTATTTTATATATATATTTTCTTTAATATTACTTTTTATGCATTAATTAGTTGTAATTATTATTTGTTTTAGTTGATTTTCAGTTTCATTTACATTTACATGTTTTTGTATTATGTTCAACTGTAAAGATTTGTGTCATTAATTAAGTGTGGGTATTTAAGATTTAATTAAGTAATTGAAGGGTGTGGGTGTAATATAAATGCTGAGCTGTGATATATTTTTTTATTGTCTGATGAAGATTGGTCAGTGTGCCTTATGAAAGCGGTTACTTTTGTATATTTTTACTGAGTCTTTTATACAGTAAAATATCTGTTTCCTCATTTTCAGCTTTGTGGTTCATTTATTCATTTTTCCATGAGGAGAGCCAAGACAGAATGTAATTCAACAATTTATTTAACACTGTTCAAAATATAGCCTTGATGCAACAACACTTTTGTTCAACATCAATAAACTTCTTCAGAATTCAGGTAAAACTAAAAAGGCTGACTTAAAAAAGCTGACATCAATATCACATGAAACACAACAGTTAATAAAACATACTAATAGTGTATTCACCATGAACATTTTCTTGCATGTGTAAACATCATTTTCAAAAAAAACCCCTGTAATCAATTAAAAATGTATAAGAATTTTTGAAGGATGTTTAGTATAACAAACCAATTTTACACTTTTTACAATTTTTTTTCCATAACACTGCTATCTGTATGAACAGTCTCAACAATACTTTTTTTTTACCTTTTCTTTAATTTTTAACTCAGTCTGATCTGGAAAATAGCCCTCACAATTCCTTAATTCTAACTGATCAAAAGAAATAAATACAGAGTTGATGATTCCATATTAAACCAAGTTTAAAAAAAATTACACAACATAAAGATTTTTTTTTTTAAAAAATCACTAAATTGTAGAATACTCACAAAATCTTCACAAGCCATTGCACCACTGCCTTAAAAGTTAAGTTACTGAAACTGCCACATTTTTGTAGTTTAGGTCTTAAAGTGTCATCATTATAATACTGAAAAATGGTAGTCATCATGCATAGTTCATGTAATACATAGGTTCATCGGTAGGTGCAAGGCTATCAGACCTAGGGCCTATACAAGCCTAGCCAAAAAGATACCCTGGCTTTTTCCACCCAAAAACATTATTTTCCTGTGTCCGAGTTGAGCAGAACCCCAGAGGTGATCCCCAGGGTGAATTTCCTATTTCCCATCGAATCATCAAGATTTTTCTTGAAGAGTGCTAATGAAGAGCTTTGTTTGATATAGATAGGCAGTATGTTTCAGAGTAAGGGAAATCCCTGGGACAGGAATCTATCCCTCCAGCATGTTCTGTTTATTGTGGGGACAAGGCTTGTCACCTAGAGGGTGTAGCTCAGAGGGAATGGGATTTCTGTAAGTGAAGCATGTCCAACAGCTCTGGGTTTGACATAGCTTTGTATGTAAGGCAGAGATTGCCTCTGAGTAAGCGATATGTGACAGAGTAAAGCTGGAGTTTTTTGAGATGGTCTGCGTAGGGCATCTGTTTGAGGGTGGTAATCCTCTTTGTGAGGTATTTCTGTGGCCTTTCCAGTTGTTGTAGATGTCATGTGAGGTACAAACCAAAAGGGGCATTGTACCCTATAATGGGTCTAATGAGTTACGAATAAAGGGGAACAATGACCTCTCTTTTCCTGGATGAGAAACCTTTTGTGATGAGGTGTGCCATGTAGAAGGATTTCATGACTACTGTGGCAATGTGATTATCAACTGTGTGTCAAGGTCTCTTATCACACTTTCGGTGTTAAGTAGACTACCACCTATGTGGTAGCTCATGGGTACAGAGTTTTTACCAACAGGGATAACAATGCACTTTTTGGTATTGAGCTTGAGGCCATGGGTTTGACACCAGGCATCTGTCTCAGTGAGGCCCTTTTGTACGATGTCCACATTGTTAGGAGTTTCAGTTATGGCTCCTAGTCTGCAGCCATCTGCAAACTTCATTAGCCAAAAACCTTCTGTGTTAGCCTGTACTTCAGAAAAGTAGATACCAAACAGGAGAGGACCCAGGACTGAACCCTGAGGTACTCCACTTGTCACTGGTTTGAAGTCGGATTTGGAGTCTGCTATTTTCACAGTGTGGGTTCTGCCAGTGAGCCAGTTGGCAACCCATCTTGTAACATAGAGATTTATACCTAGTTTAGTGAGTTTATCTATAATTCCAGAGTGGAGGATGGTGTCAAAAGTTTTGGCAAGATCTAGATAGGCTGTGTGAACCACCTTACCCTCGTCTACAACTTTGGTGCCTGCTTCAAAGAAGTCAGTCAGGTTTAGTAGACATGATCTGCCTTTTGCAAACCCAAACTGGGTGGGGTCCAGAGTTTGGAGATTACCAGTGTCTTTGTTTATAAGTTCCATGATGATACTTCCATGGCCTTGCAGACCAGGCTTGTAGGCTAATGGGGCGGTAGTTTCCGGGGTCCATGGTGGCTCCCCCTTTGTGGAGTGGGATAACCATTGCTATGTGCCATTCAGTTGGCACAAAGCCTGAAGTGAGGCTATGATTGAACATGGTGCTTAGATGAGGTGCCAGTTCATTCTGTAGTTCATGTAGAATGCAGCCGTGATTACAGGAACTTTGCATTCTTCAGGTATAGAGATGGGCCCTTTAGGGGGTGGGGGGGGTAAAGTTAGCACTTAACCTATCTGCCAGGATGTTGGCAATATCAATTGGTCCTGTATATTTAGTGCCGTTGTGCTGTAACTCAGAGCAGATCTGAGTGTTGCCATTGAGATTCTTGACATAGCTATAGAAGGCTTTGTGGTTGTTTTTAGAATCAGTGGCGATTTTGTTTTCATAACTGTCTTTGGAGGATTTTATGAGGTATCTCAGCTTCTTACTGAGGCAGACCAGGGAGTTCTTCCAGTCATGGGATTTTACTCTTTTTTGCAACAGTTTCTTTCTTCTGTTGTAGAGTTTGTTTATGGCAGTGGACCACCAGATTGGCTTCCTTTTTTTGGAGGATAGCATCTTGGTTCTGTTAGGGATAGCATGATCCATGCACTCGTGTAAGTGTTTATAAAGTGCATTTGTGTAGGATTCAGCATCTATTGTCTGTCTGCATGGGTGTCGTGAAGTTTGAAACTTCTATCTTAAGAAGCATGAAGTTGACTTTGGAGAAATTTTTTATTGTGGTTTCTCTAATGGGGGGAGGGGGCGGGATGTGGATGTCTAGTCTGATTAGCTTGTGGTCGGATCTGACCAACAAGGAATTGACCTCTGGTCTGGAACAATGGTCACCCATGTTGGTAATGACCAGGTCTAAGATATTGCTGCCCCTGGTGGGGATGTGGATAAGTTGATCCAAGACATTGGAATTTATGAATTCCAGAAAACATTGAGCAAAAGAGTTGGTACATGAGTAGATTTCCCAGTTAATGGTGGGGTAGTTGAAATCGCCCATTATTAGGGTGTTGGGTTGTACCCTAATATTTTCCAGTGTATCAAGAAATGAGGAGTGGGAATCCTGTGGCATGATGGGGGGTCTGTAGCAAGTTACAATCTGGATTGCAGTCTTGACCCAGAGTTAGTTGCACTTGGGATAATCTCGGATACATTATGCTGAGCAACTAGCCTGGAGGTGTGGATATCCTTAATGAATATGGACATGCCTCCACCTTTAGTGCTTTGGTCCAGGTTAGGTGGCCGAAAGGTGTGGTATGAATTATGAAGTACATGGGACCTGAATCTAACAGGTGACTTACTGTCGAATTGCTGATGCACAGCACACCATTGAAAACATATACTCTTGGATTCAGCAAGCCCTGCACAGTGTGCAGGACTAGTGCAGGAGCTCCAGCAGGCAATATGTCTGCCGTGCAATCCAGGAATAAGTTGTATGGATGTGCATGAGCACTCCTGCACTAGTCCTGCACAGACTCAGCCCCTGTATGCAAATCACCCCATTTTCAGGTGAAATCTATGCAAATGAGGTGAATGTGAGATACAGGAAGCTGGAAGCCGGCCTTGCAGGACAAGTGCAATCTGCAGAAATGTACTCCGCCAGTAACCGAGTACATTTCTGCAAACTACAAAATGGAGCCATGACAGCTCCAAATAAAGGGTGAATATTATGTAGTAAGCATGCCAATGGCCAAATATAAGGCCATTGGCATGGAAAACAGTTGCAAAAATAACAAAATCAACTTTTATTTTTTTAGCCGATCTTGGCTATTTAAGTGTAGGACAGTGGCGTGCAAATGGTATACAGCGAAAAATAAGGAAAAAAAAAACTAAAATAAGCATTATAACCAAAATTACTAGTTTGCCATTATACTCAATGGCAGGCAGAAGACAAGATGGCCAGTGAATAATAGTTGCTAAGGGGGGATGCTCAGTGTGAGACCTGTAACTATGCATCAACAGGCAATCCTATGCAAATGAGGGGAATAATACTGAATCCCAGATATCCCCTGCATGCTAGTCAGCACACAACAGTGTAAGAGCAGGAATAGCTTGGTGCAAGCCTAGGAGTTAGCTGACATCATGGGGTGTGTGCCAGCCATACTGTAAGCGGATTGGAGCCCTGGTGGCTCGGGTTTGCCCTAAGCTTAGCAGAGCTAAGCAAGTGGGTGTCTCTGAGGTTGCCTAGCACTCTTTACATTGCCTAAGTGGGTGTGCGTGCCGCGCACTGGGTTTAAAGGGGAAAAAAAAGTAAACCAGGAAGTAGCAGCTCTGTGCACATTTGAGCACTGTGCTTGTGCAGCATGCCCCCTGGCTTAAACAGGAAGGCAATGGGAATGTAAAACAGCAGTAGGAAGGTAATCAGGGAAAACTAGCATAGCTGGCAGGTGAAATGTATCAGAATCAGCCAGTTACACAGGCAGCAGCCCAGCCCAGCACAGAACACTACTATAAACTATACAAACACCTTGCCCTCTGATTTTCCCCACATACTCTTCACCACTGGTGTATATAAGCGGGGGAATTTTAACAAACAAAAGCAACAAAATTATAGGGGCTGCAATAGCTATCATACAACAACATGTGGAAGAGGCTGTGGGTGGTGAGGATGAGAATGCTGTTGACCAACCCACAGTGAGGAGGTGGAGAAGAGTGTACAGACCTAGGGTAACCTACCAGGGGCTACAAGGGCTGGAGATAGTGGAGTACTATAGGGTGGACAGGGACTTCCTACAGCAAATTTTTGAGCTGTGCCAGCCACACCTCACACACAGAACTAACAGAGGGGAACCCATCCCAGTGGATACCAAGGCATGTGTAGGCCTAAGAATACTAGCTACAAGTACCTTCCAAAGGCCAACTGGGGATATCATGGTGATCTCACAGGCATCAGCATCCAGGATACTCTACCAGTTCCTGGATGCCATGTCAGCACATGCCAGTGAGCATGTATATTTCCCAACCCCCGTGAGGCATTGGACAGCAATATGCATCTCTTCCACCAAATAGCAGAATACTCTGAGGTAGTGGGTGCTATAGACTGCACAGACATATGCATCAAAGCACCACCTGGTGAGCAGGGTAGGGTCTACTTCAACCACAAGGGCTTCCCCTCCATCAACTGCCAGGTCGTGTGAGATGCCCAGGGCATAATAATGAATGTGTGTGCTGGCTGCCCTGGAAGCTATCATGATTCAACATCTGGCATCTGATGCAGCTGTACCAGAGATTTGCCAATAAGGACATCCCTTACACTCACCTAGTAGGGGATACTGGTTACACACTGGAGCCATGGCTGATGAAACCCATCAGAAATGCACATACACCCAAACAAGAACTCGATAATGAGGCACACACACAAACCGGAATTATAGAGCATGTGTTTGGGATGCTCAAGTCATGGTTCTGGTGCCTGGACACATCCGGTGGAGCCTTGCAGTACTCAGCCACTACATATACTCAAATTGTCATCGTATGTGCCATGTTACACAATATGGTCCTGTGGAAACAGCTGCAGCAGGAACAGCACGGGACAGGGCCACACAGCCCCCCACCATTGCCAAGGCCTGCACAGGCACAGAGTGAGTCAGAGGAGGAACAACCTGAGCCTGCCCCAGTAGGCAGAAGGAGGCATGCCCAGTATGCCCTGGCTTTGGCAAAGAGGCAATGCATAGCACATACACTGAAACAGGAGGGACCCAGGGAATGACACCTCTCTCTGACTCACACATACAGTAAAAGGGATGCCAAACATGACACTACCTGTGCTAAACCATGTGTAGGGAGTGTACTATGTGCATCCGACATAGGCAGCCCTCCTGCACCATCCTCAATACTGGCACACCCACAGGGTAAGTCACTCTCCTTACCAATTGCCAAATAGAGTAGTATGTGTTGTTACCTATATCTATGGTATGGATGTGAGCATGCAAGGGAATTGAGTGGCTGAATGGGATGCCAGCAGATAGTAAACACCTATAGTGGCTGCATGAAATCTGTAAAAAATACCGGTGTCACCACAGTAGTCTGTACTCTACATGGTGACAAAACCCACTGCAGGAAATGTGCTGGGCCACATGTGTGTCCAGATGGCACCCACATGCCAGTCAGGGAGGTTCACATACCCAACAACAGTCTCAGCCAGCAGGACAGGTGTAGACAAACACAAATAAAGGCTGTGCTAAGGCCTCTGAATGATGCCTATAGGTAACGACCCCCTCAGGCCTACACAGACAGACTACATCAGGTCAGGCAGTGGGATATTAGTTCTGAAGGGTAGGAAGTCAGAAACAAATATGTAGGTCAATCGAACCTAAGACCTGTAGTACACTGATATGCCTCTAGTCAGCATGATAGGTTAGAAAACAGAATGAAATGGAGTACCTGACATACCAGTACAGTCATAGCAAATGTGTATAACGGTCAGGTGTGTCCCCCAAGCCTGTGTAGCAATGTAGAAACAGTCAGTTGTACCCCCCAAAATTCAATGCAGACATGTAGTAACAGTCAGGTGTGTGTCCCCAATCCTATGTAGAAATGTAGTAACAGTCAGGTGTGCCCCCTCAATCCTGTGTAGCAATGTAGAAACAGTTAGGTGTGCCCCCCAAAAATTATGTAGACATGTAGTAACAGTCAGGTGTGCCCCCCAATCCTATGTAGAAAAGTAGAAACAGTCTGGTGTACCCCCCAATCTAATGTACACATGCAGTAGTAACAGGCAGGTGTGCCCCCCCCCAAATCCTATGTAGTCATGTAGAAGCAGTCAGGTGTGCCCCGCAATCCTATGTAGAAATGTAGTAACAGTCAGGTGTGTCCCCCAATCCTGTGTAGTAATGCAGAAACAGTTAGGTGCCCCCCCCAAAACCTATGTAGACATGTAGTAATATTCAGGTGTGCTCCCCCAGTCCTTCATAGAAAAGTAGAAACGGTCTGGTGTGGCCTCCAATCCGATGTACACATGTAGTAGTAACAGGCAGGTGTGCCCCCACAATTCTATGCAGACATGTAGTAACAGCCAGGTATGGCCCCCCAATCCTATGTAGACATGTAGTAACAGTCAGGTGTGCCGCCCAATCCTATGTAGAAATGTAGTAACATGTATGTGTAGGTATAATACCAGTAGAGCACAGATGCCCAGAGGTGGCCAAAGTAGCAGAATAGATTGTAGCATTTGTACAATATGCAGGTATGTGTGTGTTACGTTGTTGTGTGTTTCATATTGTGTGAAAGTGGTCAGTATGTATGCATGTTGAGGTTTGACCTGGTGGCCATTGCCCACTACTGCTGATGACAGGGCCAAGTCCTCACAACTGCAGTGCCAAAGACAATTCCCACCAGTATAATACATGCTAGCAGTAAGCCATTGTAAATGTATGGTGGTAATATGTGTCACCATCTGAAAGATGGACATGGCATTGCTGTTGGCCTAGATATACAAGCAGTACACAGGGAAAAGTACCCCAGACATACAGTATATAATGTATAACTGTGAAATAGACACACCCTTGAAATTGTACATACAGATATGCATCACATTATCTGGGCCTGTAGTAGGGAAAACCAGTGTCATCTGGCCGAACACTTACAGATCACAAAGGTGATAGGACTGATGTATTGGGAAACAGCTGATGTACCTGCACATACCAGTATAACTGGAATGCCCCATGCATATCAGTGAATCAGATGCAAGTAGTGTCCATAGCGCACATGCACCCTGCCCACCCAAACACCACCCACAGGAACTTCTCTGGTCGTATCCTTGTTGTTGGGAATGGGTACAATATGACCCCCACCTGTGTATGGCAATAGCAAAAGAATGCAGCATGCAGTGCAGGTGTCCCATGCAGGTGTGTCCCCATCTGTAGGTAGCACCCTGCCAGCATCCACACCACCTGATCAATACTGATAGAAAGTATTGGCATGAAGACCTAGCACACCTACCCTGTCACCCCAGGGGAATATACTGTATGACAGTCTGGGACTGTAGGACTGACAGAATGCAACGCCCTGCCACAGCTGGCCTGCATCACCACCAAATGGCCTACAGGTCTCTATCAAAGGCCTGTGTCTCACACGTACTGCCAATGCATGTTATGTCATGGACACCCAAATAAAAACATAACGCAGTCCACATAAACCATATGCAAGGCCATGTGGACAAACCACAGTAACATGTCCACCATGTCCCACAGCATGAACTGTGGACCAACACCAAAACACAGCTGTGGTGAGGTGATAACCTTAAGGAAAGTATCAGAGAATGTATGCATAATGTATGGAAGAGTATAGAACAATAGGGGGATGGGAGCATGGGCAGCATTGAATGTGCAAAGTCCGACACAGCTGTGTACACATACTATCCCTGGCTGCAAAAACATAAACGGTTGGCTACAAACCTGCCCGTACACCAAAATAGGGGTAATGTCCTGACTTATGACACCTGCCTCTGGGTAACCTGTGTGAATCTGTACAGCTGTGAGGTATTGCCACAGCAAGATAAAGCCATACTGTCATGTCGATAGATGTACAAGTATGGGATCCTCTGCCAGCACTGTACCAAAGTGCTGAACTGGATACACAGACCCTGCAGCAAGTGTCTGCAGCTTCCCCTCCAGAATGGCATAACTTTCCATGAATATGTAGGCATTTGCCCACAATACCGGAGACAGCTGCATTCACCCTTGTTCCCCAGGACATCACTGTGAGTAAGAATGTCCACCTGACAGTACTTGAGGACATAAAACATCACAGTGTATAACAGTACACATGTCTGAATATTTCTGCTAACACCAATTACATGTAGCAGAAGCAGCACAGACCCAATCACCTACAGTACACACTATCCCTTGCACAGTTTGACCCCATATTGTCAAATGATCTACAGATACCCTGCAGAAACAGTTTGCTACATGTAGGTGTACAACACAAGGGTCTGCACTGGAGTACAAACTACCTGTAATGGATCCACACATTCAATACAGAAGGGCATACTGGGCATGCTCACACACTTTATAAAGGCAATGTCAGACAGCATACTGAAAGGTCATACTGGGCATGCTCGCACACTTAAAAAAAATGAAGCCCATGTCTGCAAACAACAGTGGAACGTACATATCTGGCAGTTGCAGATGTAAGTGCATACACTCCTCAGTATGCACCAGTCATGCTTTGAATACACATTGGATAGGAATACAGACATATATCCAAGGACAACACACTATAATATGCCAAAAGTAGACATACATAGATGTGTGGAAAAGAGTGAATGTGACAAAGAGCCATCCATCAAGAGGCCTGTCCCACCCAGCACACAGCCAAGTGGCTACAACCACATGATATGTAAATGTCACTCACTGTAGAAAGTAGCCATTGGTATCTGTCAGCATTACAGACTATGTGGTGCAAGTGCTAGCTGTGCAACATGACTGTACAAGGCAGTAGTCATCTAGCAGCTGTATACACATACCTGTGGAATATAACACTGTGTGTGCCTGCATGTGGTGTGTCAAGCTCTAGATATATGGGTTATGGCCCATGCACACACTCTGTCATCCCCATAGTCCTACTATGACATCCACTTTTGAAATACACCTTTGGGAATGGAGTAGCCCAGTAATCTCTGTGGTGTGTCCTAAAACAGCATAATGCTGCAGTGTAATAAACTAGTTAGGTAGGAGTTCTAATTCTAGACATGGCAACTGTGTGTGTGTGTGTGTGTGTGTGTGTGTGTGTGTGTGTGTGTGTGTGTGTGTGTGTGTGTGTGTGTGTGTGTGTGTGTTTCTGTGTTTCTGTCTGTGTAGAGGGCAATGCTTTTTAGGCTAGCCATACTCACTACAAATCAAATGCCCTACTTTGGCAAGGCTGCTGATGTAATTTACTGTGAAATACACATTTAGGAAAGGTGTAGCCCAGTAATCTCCATGGTGTGTCCTATAACTGTGTAATGCTGTAGTGTGATATAGTACTTTGGTAGGGGTTATATTCCCACACTTGGCAAGTGTGGATGTTTATGTGTCTCTGCAGGGAACAATGCCTTTTAGGCTAGTCACACTCACTACAAACACAATGGCCTACTTTGGCAAGCCTGCTGATGTCAGTCACTGTGAAATGCACGTTTGGGAAAAACATAACCCAGTAGTCTCTGTGGTGCGTCCTATAATAGAGTAATGCTGTAGTGTGATATAGTACTTTGGTGCGGGTTCTGTTCCCATACATGGCAAGTGTGGATGTTTGTGTGTGTGTGTGTGTGTGTGTGTGTGTGTGTGTGTGTGTGTGTGTTACTTTGTCTCTGTAGGGAGCAATGCCTTTTTAGGCTAGTAACACTTATTACAAATCAAATGCCCTACTTTGGCAAGGCTGCTGTCATTCACTGTGAAATACACCTTTGGGAAAGTTGTAACCCAGTAATCTCCATGGCACATCCTATAACTGTGTAATGCTGTAGTGTAATAAACTAGTTAGGTAGGAGTTCTAATCCCAGACATGGCAGGTGTGTGTGTATATGTCATTTGTATCCTGTGGAGGTGGCTTTGAGTGTGTAACAACTGGACTCATTGTGGAGCGGGTTTTCCTAATTTCTTATATAGTGGCCCTATTATATGTCACACAATGTCCACCTTACAAGGATAACAGATGAGAAATAGCCAAGAGGCTGGGGTGGCTATCCATTCCCTTACATGTGACATCAAGGCCAGGTGAACAAAGTTAGCAACTCAAGTATTACACAGAGAACACTCTCAACCCATGTCTCATACACAAACACACTTGCCTAGGCAACAACTGCTATGTTGGCAGTACCCCGCATATTGCCCACAGATAGTAACCATGGTGTGTTTGCAGTGGACTACAGAGGGCATGGCACCCTGTCCATCAGTACAGTACACATATACATGCAGACAGTGTGCCTTCCCTATGCTTTCCACTGGACACCTGCAACACCTGTGGTGCCATCAAATGTAACCGACAAAGGACATACCATGCCTTATACACATGTCCTGTATGGACAGATGTCACTGACACCAGGGAATACCTGTATTATGCTATCAATATATTTGCAGGGTCAACCTACTGTCCATTACCTGTTCCCAGCACATGAGGCCAGGACATGCACATCTGATTATAGCAATCTGTGTGCACAACATGGGCCAGACACCCCAGGTACAGTTACACATGTCACTGTACATGCATGTGGGATGTGTGCAAATCCCAGAGAGCATCCATGTCATGGACTAAAGAAGACATACATGGCAAGCATTGAACAGCAATGGCCACACACAATAGTTACCCAGGTGACTGGATGGAGAATACAATACCCACCTGTGTGGGCCAGTCCAGACACTACACCAATTAGTCACACTGCAGACCATTGTCATGTGGCCTGATGGCAAGGTATACCTTTCACCTAGCCTTGCGTATCCTTCTGGCACAGCCAACCACCACACACCCATGAAGGAATGCATGCATGCATGTCACTACTGGCACCCTGTGTCAGTGGGTGTGGTGTATGATGCTTTTGACCACATTCACACTCACTACAACCCCCACTGGCATACTGAAGCATGCTGCCTGATGTCAGACACCTCCACATACCCTTTGCCCAAATAACCTCTGGATAACCCTTGTGGTGCATGTGATACCTGCACAGTACTGTATTGTGGCAAACTAACTAGTGAGGAAGTGTATTCTTCACCCTGCCAAGTGTGTCAATCTGTGTGAGTCCCTGAGAGAGTGTGTCTGTGTTGATGCTGACTCCTGTTCATGTGGACAGGCACATGTACTACACCTGCCGTATCACTACCATATCACTGTTGCAGATGTCACTCACCATCACATATACGTTTGGAGCGCTCCTCCACATGTAAGCTATGTGATGCATCCAATAACTGCAGACATGTGATAGCAATACATAGCCAGTCAGGAGTTTGATACCCTGTACTGGTAGGTGTGTGACACAAACATGCTTAGGTTTTACTCTCCCACCCCCTCCCTGACTTACTTTGTCTCTGTCTGCCTCTCTTGCTCCCTCTCTGGTGGATGTGGAGAACTACACCTGCTTTGCTTAGGCAGCAGCATGCATTTTGTAGGTGATACTCATGATCAGCTGATGGCCTCTGCATGAATTGCAGCCCTCCTCTAGCTGATTGCTTGTGGAGCAACAGTGGTAACATTCCCATAGCCAATTGCATGGAAACACACTCCAATATCTAGGAACATCATGTTGGTGTTGGGCCTTTTCATTCACTGTGAGCAGCACCTAGATCTGGTATTTGGCAAACAGCATCACAGACGGATTGGGGATTTACCTATAACAACATACACTCTGGAAACAGGCCAACACACAGGAGGGGGATGTGGCTGCCATGACTACAGAATGTAAGTGTTGCTTTTCTGCATTTGGAGTAATGTTGGTTTAACAGGGTGTGTGTAGATATGGCTGATCTACATGTTTTAATACCTGTCATGACAGTGCTATGTTTCTGAGGAAATCCCCATTTGTAGGGTCATTTGCAGACTGGGCAGTGTGTGGTGCCTTTTGTTTCTTGTGTTACTCATAAAGCACCTATCTGTTTACTGCAGAAGCATAGTGAGAGGTTTGCAGTTAGTACATGATGACAGCCAGGGTGTGTGTGGATATGGCTGGTCTACATCTTTTAATACCTGTCATGACAGTGCTATGTTTCTGAGTAAATCCCCATATGTAGGGTCATCTGCAGATGGGGCAGTGTGTGGTGCCTTTTGTTTCTTGTGTTACTCACAAAACACCTATCTCTGAACTGCAGAAGCATAGTGAGAGGATTGCAGTTAGTACATGGTGACAGCCATGAGAATTACTGACTTCATAACCCTCATAGGACATATGCCACAACAAACCCTGTTACAACAGTAAATGTATGAGGTTATCACAGCAACATGTCAATACTGGCCCTGTCTTTGTGCCTCCAGCCACAACTCTGTCAACCGTTGTACATATGCCATGCAGTAAGAGGTGCATATGCTCTGTACAACATAATTTATTGACATCATATCTGATAACAAGCCAGTGAGATATCAGACTGCTACGCATGTTATGTATAGTAGGGGTTATATTTGAGGACATAACCTGGGCATTCTGTGGTTGTGTGTACAGTACTGAGGTTTGTGTAGCTATGGTGATTGTCAACAGTGTGTGTTTATTGTGAATATGTACCTTGGCCTGTGTACAGACTTTGGTAGATGTCATTTTTCTTGGTCCTGTTCTATCTGATGTTACATGCTGCTCCAGTGTATGTTACCCTATCAGCTTGCATGTTTGTAGGGCCAAACACATGCATATCCCATACCACAGACAGGTAATGGACCACACTGTGTAGTGGCCTAGTATATGTAGGGTTAGTGTGCAAGTGGCACATATGAGGATAGTGTTGATCAGATAGTCCATATACTGTAATATTACGCTAGCTTACCATATGTGGCTGTGGTTGTGTTCACATTGGTTGTGGTTATGCACTTTCACACAGGTGTCTGTTACTCTGTGCTGTGGCATGCCTGTAGAGCCAGCTATATACGCAGTTGCATGTGTATTCCCCCATAAGAAATGTAGACCAGTGTTGTGGCAGTCTGCCTGTAGCCTGCACTGTGCTTTTTTACATACCTAGCAGCTTTGTGTACTTACCAAGTGTGATGTTATGTCCAGATACTTGCCAGATGTACTGCTGCCAGGCTACCATAACAGTCATGTATGTTGGACAAAGCAGTGGGATGCTGTACAGATGTATGTCACTAACTAGTGGGTAGTATGTGCCTATGTCACCTCTGTACCAGTGGTTATTATGTGTCATGACAGTCAGGGGTGTGTGACTGCATAACTTATGGGGGCAAATGTATACCAGTATTTATGTGATATACCCATCTACATGGCTGTTAACATCCACATTTGCTTGGTCCACATGTCTTGCACTAAGGGGTTCTGTGTATACCTCTAGACTGACCGCAGTGTGCCAGACTGTCCACATTTATTGGCCATATCTCTGCTGTAGTCCACAGAATCATTACTGTGCTAGCAGTGGTACTGTACTATGATGTCCTTAGGATGTCTGTCAGTAGTCAATGGCGGACATGTTAAAAGCCGATGTGACCTCCCACACACAACATGTCTGTGAAGACAACCCCTATTACAGTAGCAATAGTCTACATATATACCTGCAATACATAACTGACATCTCCTTGCACTAAGAGGTTGGGACTATTGGGGCTGAGGTAGGACTCCACTCCATGTTCTGGACATATGGTGAACACATATGTATATATAATTATCCATATATCTTTATAGTTATATACACGTATACATATCAACATACATAGATGTATATGTATATGTATGTATGTGTATATATATATATATATATATATATATATATATATATATATATATATATATACATATAAACACTCGGATATATACATGTACACAGCAATATATATCTACACATATACAGATAGAGATACATATGAGCATATACTTATAGGTTCATAGGTTCACAAGTTGGTACTGGGCTATCTGCCTGAAGGCATATATTAGCCCAGCCACATTGTGCGGTATTCACCAACCCTTTAGTAGTTCCCTAGACCCTTGTACTAGCAGCTAGTACCCTTGGCCCCTATCTAGTAGTGCTGCTGGTGTGATCCCCGGTGTGAACTTTCTGTTACCCATCCACTCATCAAGGTTCCTCTTGAAGAGTGATAGTGAGGGGCTCTGTCTTATGTAGATCAGGACCCTGTTCCATAGTAAGGGAAGTCTCTGCGAAGGGAATCTATCCCTCCAGCATGCTATATTCATTGTTGTGTTGAGGTTTATATCCCTAGAGCATGTAGCTCGATTAGATTTTGTTTTGCTAAGATGGAGCATGTTCAACAATTCTGGGTTGGACATGGCTCTGTACGTTAGACAGAGATCGCCTCTGAGAAAGCGGTATGCAACAGAGAACAGTCTTAGCTTTTTCAGTCGTGCTGCATAGGGCAACTGTTTGAGGCCAGTAATCCTCTTGGTTAGATATCTACATATATATATTGACAGCAATAGGTATATCAGACTAGATATGTATGCATATATAGTTATAGATATCTACATATATATCAACATAAATAGGCATATCTGTACACATAGGATGTGCATACATATATAGCGAAGAGATGTACACATGGCCATATATATGTTGCACTATGCAGATGTGTGTACAGACATATGTATGAATATACATGTGTATGTACATGTAGACATATATCAACCTATTATATGTATATATCCATCTTCCTGTCATGTGTAAACCTCACGGTTGTGTATTCCCTCCCAGATGTATTTCACCTTATGTATCTGTTATGTGTACATTATAATAAAACAACATATGTGATGCAGCAGTCATATTAACAACAAGTACTAAACAACTGTGGAAGTAAAGGCAATTGTTCAATACTAATCAACATTTGTATTGACAGATATATTGGAAACACAACAACTGTTTTCACAGTGGTCATGGCATAGTGGTTGTGTTGTGACTGTAGTGCACAGGATCCTGGGTTCAAGACCGGCAAGAGCTGTTCATTTTGTTGCTGGGCAGAACAGGGGCTGTTGGATACAGAGTGGATAAGGCAGTTTTGAGCAGCTTTAAGCATGTTTGCACGGGTTTGCACGAAGCAAAGCGGTGCTAAGCTACGGGTAAACATATGGGCACTTAGACAGTGTAGGCTTCGCTTACCAGTGCACAAATCAGTTTAGCTGTTATATTGCAGCAATGCTGACACCTGCTAAGCATGACTTAACCCTGGTAACCAGTTCACACCACCCAGTCTAATAACATACCAGGGTAATGACATCTGTAATAAGTGTATGTAATGCCATGTACAATAGATGCACCTATGTGCTGTCAATACAGTAGCAAGAGGTAGGAGTGTCATGTCTGGGACACAGACATATATGAGGCCTGCACAGCACTGTTATCAATGTGAATGTGTTACATACAGAGGTAGTAGCCCAGGATATGTGCTGTCATACTGGCATGTAATGTATCATGGCAGTACTACTGTTGATAGTGCTTACCCAGGCAAGAGTAGAGTGCTAAATGTAGTACAGACAGCAGGCACACCTGCAGGCATAGCTGGACTCTGAGGCCTCCCTGTTGTGTCCCTGGTGTGTGAGTTATGTTACAGTATATAACCCCTACTGGATAATGATCCGACATGTGGTATGTAACTGCAGACTACCGTCTGTACAGCACATGTTAGTGAGGGCTTCTGACATGTAGTTATGGCATACATATTGTTGTCAAACGTCTGTCTTTCAATACATTCATCCTACTGCATAGCTATTTGCCAAGCTGATGACTGTCATTCCCTGTACAGATGTGCAGATGACAGGTATCCAGCTGGGATATATACAGGCAACCTAAGCTTGATTGACACTGACATGTCTGCCCAGCTGTGTAAGAACTGGCACATATAGGAGATAACACCCTGTATGCACCACATGCCACGGCTACCTCCACTACACTACCACAGTCAACAGAACATGCTTGGGTACAGGTCTCCATCAGAGACACTAATCATGTGTTGTAATGCATGCTGCATACATGTCACCTTGATCACCTCAGTGGCCATGTGCAGGAGGCACCTGGAGGATTGGCTGATACATGTCACTCTCACCCTGAGGGTCATCAGAGTAGTGTCTGTCAATAGATTGCCTGCTGCCACATGGCAGGTGGCAGGATACCACTGTACACATATCCCCAACACAACCCATCTTTCCTTGGACAATAGCTAGGTAAGCAGCTATGACCACCTGCAACAATGCACCCCAGTACTGACATGTGCATGTGTGCATTACTGAGTATAGCAGTGTCTGTGTGCTAGCACATCTGTACTTGGGAACTACATGAGGGCCTTCACTACCACCGCAACACCCATTGCCATAGTCAGTTGTGGCTGCTGCTGTATGGGACATTACATGTACCCTGTTAAGCTCCTCTCCATATGCACATGAGCCTTGCAGGACCAGCACAACAGTGTTGTACAAATGGGTTGATAGGCATGGGACACCCACTGAGTTCTGGCAAGTGCGTGTATGTGTGTATGTCTGTATATCTGTAGGGTACAGCATTCCGAGGCCACATACTCCCATTACAATACCCATTGCCACATAGTAGTACAGATAGGGTTGTTGCTGCCCATAGGTGAGGCATGACAATGCAACACAATAGTATGCCTATGGCATGTGCATTAGATGTATACCCCTGTAGTACCACTGTTGGGATATAAAATGGGTTGTATCGCAGTCATGGGCAATGTGTGATGTTGGGTATGTCAGAGTGTCATCATGGGTTTCAGGGAGTACAATATCCACTGGGGGATGTGGGTGCTGTGTACACTGTCATTACACCAAGGTGCACCCGGTATATGTCCCATGTGCCACGTTATGGTTACCACTGTCACCATCAACCATACAGGTAACTGATACCACAATCCAGGCCAGTTATGCATGTGTTGTGTGCAAAATAAAACACAAAACCGCTTCAAGGATGAGGCTGAGTGCAATAAGACAAGAAAAAACTGTGTATAAAAAGCACTCAACTTACACAACCTAAAGCTCTTTAATAAAAATAAAAAACAAAAATAAGGTAAGCACTTTCGCGACCACAAACTGCTGCTTCATCAGACAAAGAACACTGAAAAGAGACCATGATATATGCAGACTGTTAATTGAATGATTGGCTGTTGTCATCAAATTAAACATTAAGAAAATATATTTAAAACGACAGAAAGGTAAAAACTTTTAAAAACCTATTATAGGTAAATATAGGTCTGTGTACTAGGTAATAAGTAGGCATATCAAAATACATGTGTAAAATACATATAAAGGCATATAAAAAAGGTATAAGATAAAAATAATGAAACTAATGTTTGAGATGTCTCATTTTTAAAAAAGGTTTTTATATAGAGACCACAATCAACCAGTGTTACTAACAGCTATAATGCATCATTGCTGGATGGCTATACTACCTGACATATATGCATTACACTTTACTCCTGACAGCATGTTACACTGCAGTACTCTTGTACACTGTAGTACAGTCACCGTGTGCATTAGAACCATATTAGTTTGTCCCTGCATCGATGGTATGGATGACAGGGAAGTGGCACAGGTATCATCATATGCACAGGGTGTGTTGTTGGTTTGCCAGAGGCTGATGGTGGGCCATACATTTGACACCATGTGTGTGGGTGAGGGGTGTAATGAGGTGATCTGGGCATGGTGGTGTGGTGTGTGTAGGTAACGGGTTGCCTAGGTGTGTTTGTATAGTGTGTGGGTATGCATGCACACAGTTCTGCCATGTGTGTGCCCTACACAGGTGTTTATGGACAGCTGCATACCATACCTGGCAGGGTGTGCAGTTCACTGCCTCTGGCCACAGACACATGGACTGTGCCTGCCAGGGGTTCCATGGGCACGTCCGGGTACAGGCCTCAATGTGCTACTCTCACCTGACAATGACAAATACCTGCTGGAACCAGGTCCCTCCTGGGACTGGCCAGGACCATGTGCTCATGGCCTGCTGTACTGTGGTGTGGACAGCGGCTCCCCCCACAGTTTCAGGGATGGTACTGCCACTACAGGAGTCCCTTGGTGTCCTAGCACATCCATGTTGACATCCAGCTGTTGGCATTGCTGGCTTACGTCCACGTGGCCATCGCCGCACTCCCATCACATGTACAAGAATGGACAAACCACGGTTGATGAGGGTCATCATCTTACCAGACCATCTATCCATTACCTCAGTACAGGCATGGATGACACCAGACAGTTCCCGGAAGTTGTTACTTGCAGATTTGAGAGCAGCCCTCTGCAGCCTGAGGACCTGTCTGGTGTAACATTCCATATGTGCCTGTGCTGCCATGACAGGCTGAAACATGCACCTGCTGGTACCAGCTGTGTCGCTTCTGCCAGGGGTATGATGACCAGTGGCCTTACCACAAGCACCCTGGGACATCTGCTATGTGGTGCCTTGCCAGACATCCAGCTATGCCTGCTGTGACCAGACAAAGTAGACATGGTTACCACACTTTTCTGTGCACTGCCACCAAACGCCAGTTGTCCCTCCACTATGGCCACTGGTGATGGGGTATGTATAGGCACTGAAAGTGTGTGCGGGGTTGGGGTGGCTAAAAGGGGGATGTCAAATGATGGTGCTGTTTAAGTCCCTGACAACCCCACCTGTGCCTCAACAGTAATATCATCATGTTCAGTGTCTGTATGGCCACCAACATCAGAGTGCATGCAGGAGGGACCCTGACCCACCTCACCACCTGTGGGGGGGAACAATAAATGCACTTTAAGACCTGTACAGCATTGCATAACAGTACACACATACACATACATACACACACACACACACACACACACACACACACACACACACACACACACACACACACACACACACACACACACACACACACACACACACACACACACACACACACACACACACACACACACACACACACACACACACACACACACACACACAAAACCTTAATACCTACCTGTCCGTGACTTTACAGACATTCCCACATATATTCCCATGGGTTCCCCATCCTGCATCACACTTGGTAATATATACTCATTGATAACACTCCTTAACATATCAGTCCTCTAAATGCCTAGATAAGTGATCACAACACAAGACCTGTTATTCCATTACCTGTCTGACCTGCGTGGAGTGGTTTTATATGGCCTCACTGCTGTCATTCAGTGTTTACCCTGTGTATGTCCAGACATCACGAGCATGGCCCCTATATATGGGGGCTACTATGTTCACTCCATAATATTACACACTGGAGTGTCATGTGTATGTATTGCTCAGTACATGCCAGATATGTTGCTCAATCAGCCTATCATGTGACAATTGTAATATATGGACACACTCCCTAGTGTTGACTAGTAATTCCCCAATGCATCTGTAGTGCTGCATACATGGGTTGTCAGTCACCTCTCTGCTGACTGTGATATTAAGGGTATACCTGGTGTCTACCTTCCCTCTCAATGCCTGTTCCATGCTACATACCTTATTATACTATCAGCTGTCCTGTGATTACATACATGACAAGTATTCCTGTGTGTCATGTGGCAGTCCATGTCCATGTACTGCACAATCCCAAAGGGAGGTACTGCTGTATGAACAACCTCACAATCACACATGTGCATACATGGACACCCACACAAACACACACACACATGCACACATGCATCCTAGATGCATCAACCTCCCTCCACTTCAGCAGAGTGACCCTACAGACAAACTAACCACCCACTAGGATGCACACACACACATACAGGTGAGGTTGCACAACTGGGTGGCTAATAGTCCTCCTATTACCCATCTGTCAACATGCATAACATATGGCACACAACAGCATGCAGTGCAGCTATAGTCAATCCATGCTAGCAATAGTATACATGTGTATGATGCATGTGCTGTGTTAATAGGTGATGCCCCTTCCCCTGAATACCACTGCACCCATGTACACAGTATTGCTGTGCACCTGTTCTGCACCCCACCATGTACTGTGCACCACACCTCACAGGGGTACAACCCATTACTGAATGTGTAGTACTGTGTCAGTTATGTCAGCTTTAATGCTCACAGCCCATATGTTTTTCAGCAACACATACCTGGGATGATATGTGGGCAGATGTCATTTGTGAATGCCTGGTGTCTGATTTACAGCTCTCAACATCAGCGGACCATGTATGACCAATCCAGTACTATTACACTGACAACCATCAGAGCATACCATCGCTATGGGGAGTGTACACACCCTTATTGATATGACGCACCCTTCCTTGATCTGCCATGGGACCACATCACTGCATATATTAACAGTACATGAGCCTGATATGTGACATATGTCCTGTACTTTCACATGCAGTGTTTACAGAAAGTGTAAGGTGTGTGAATGCTGACCGCGATGTATACACTCCATGTGGGCATATGTGTGCACACCCTTATCATGATGGTTTGTTGCACCTATTGTTATGTGTACTACAGCAGTCACTACTCCTGGCAGGGGTATACTAGCATAGGCCATCTGCATTTACCAGTGTTTGTTCAGTCTACCCTACATATGTCCCCCTAATCTGCATGACTGCTCATGTGCACATTCCTTGGTGTTCACACACTGCCATCACTATTGCTGTGGGGGTAAGGTTACATCTGCCTCAGTTCCTGGACATGACTATGTGCAGATACAGCCATTCTTAGCATTTTTAGGCTCCATGCTGCAGTGCACTGGTGTGTCATGCTGACACCCTGCCACCTTCAGCCTTTTTGCAGATGCTTGACAAGTAAGGCCTACACATGTGTGTCAGTTTGCAGTGTCCCATACACTGAACACCAAGTTACAGCCTAGTCCCAGCTGATAATGTGGACCACAGTAATACGTTATGCCATAGTGTAACTCTTCAACAGTTGCCATTGTCCTACAGGTATATACACTGGTGTTGCACTGTATATGGGTGATATTTCAAACATGTCCCTACTGTAGGCCATGTCTCCCACCATTATGATACTCCCTGTGGACACATTCTGCAATGACAGGATGTTAGTTATCTTGCAGGTGTCTGACATACCCTTTCAATACCCCATCATGGTCACCACTGTGATGCCGTGCATTTAACAGCAACAATACTTGCACATGTACAGCATGCATTCTGGGTAGGTGTGTTAGATGTGTGCATGGAATATACCATAGCCATTACATACCCAGTGTATTGGCAAGCATCAACATAAACCATACTCACCAGCTACAGGCTGCTGTCTTGGTGGTATACTAGAGGGACCTACATAAGAGAGGGAGAGATGCAAAGTCAGTGGGCACACCGATGGAATTGCTACAGGGTGGGTGCATCATTACAATACATCAACAGTACATGTCCACAATACTACCACATATGTGGTCTACTGATGTGCCCTGTGTCCCTACCTGCATGCTCCTCAGCCGGTGTGTGGGTAGTGCCCACCTCCACAATGGTGTCCGGCAGTTGTTGGCTATGCAGATGGGCAGGTGCCACGAGACTGGCTAGGAGGTCCTCCACATGTGTCGGGGGGGGGATTGGATGGCATGGCCCCCCTCCATTGCGAGATGATCTCCCCAGACTGCAGCAGCACACCAACAGGCATTGCAAAGCAGGTCAGAACAATGATACCGGACCTGCTCATAACTGCGGTTGTGCAGTCCAACATCATTGACCCTGTGGACTAGGTCATTCCACAGGGTGGTCCGCTCCTGCTGATCATGGGCGGCCCAGCTAAACAAGACAGGGTAGTGCTGGATTAGGTTATTTCCACAATGTCGTTCTCAGCTATTGAGTAAGCTGGAAGCCTTCCATGTGACATCTTGCCTGAAAAACATAAAGATGGACACAGGTGTGAGCAAGTCATACAGCAAGGTTACCACAGTTCTTAATACATATCACTGCCACCCCCCCACCATATTAGTGACAAAAAACTGTACACAAAACTCAGTAGGTATGGATACAGCTTACCTACCAGTGGGGCAGATGTTGTATTGTAAAACACTTTGTGCAATGTGTTTGTAGCCATGTTCCCTGTGTGGACACTATCATTGCTGGCCTGTTACAGACTATTCACCTGCATGCCATTGTCAGAGTCACTGTGGTTCCATATATGCCTGTGGTATGCTTACTATGTGGTTACTGCACATCTGACATTCTGTGTTATTGGGGATATATATATGCATGCTGTTTGACATGTTCCAGGATTGTGTAGATGATTACTACCCACATATGTTCTATAACAGTGGCACAATAGTATGTTTATGTACTATTGGCCAGCAGAACCACCTCTCCAAACTCATCTGCCCATGTTACCAGGCCACATCACATGTGGGACCCACCCTGGGGCCTCCTCATGTACTGGTACAGCAATACCTTCAGGTGGAACGAACTCAGGGGATGTTGTCCCCCCTTGGGGGCACACACAGACATGATCTTGTCTCCCAAGATCAGGTTCAGGGTCTGTTCCATAACGGGCTCCACAGGCACATGTGGGATGTGCTACATAGGTTCATAGGTTCATAGGTTGGTACTAGGCTATCAGCCCTAGGGCCTATACAAGCCTAGCCATAACAATTCCCTGGCTATTTCTTCTCACACTATTTACTTCTATGGACCCCTGTCTAGCAGGGTGACTGATGTGATACCTGGGGTGAATTTCCTTTCTCCCATCCAATCGCTAAGGTTCCTTTTGAAGAGGACCAAAGAGGAACTCTGCTTGACATGTATGGGCAATCTATTCCAGAGTCTGAGGAGTCTCTGGGTCAGGAACCTATCCCTCCAGCATGTTTTGTTTATTGTGATAACAAGGTTTAGATCCCTGGAGCGTGTGGCTCTGAGGGATTGGGATTTCTTTAAGTGTAGCATGTCCAACAGCGCTGGGTTTGACATGGCCTTGTATGTTAAGCAGAGATCACCTCTGAGTAGACGATATGCGACAGAGTATAGCTGGAGTTTTTTAAGGTGGTCAGCATAGGGCATCTGCTTTAGGCCTGTGATTCTTTTAGTGAGGTATTTCTGTAGCCTTTCCAGTTGTTGCAGATGTCTTGAGAGGTACATACCAAACCATGCAATGTATTCTATAATGGGTCTAATGAGGGATGAGTACAGTGGGACAATGACCTACTTTTTTCTGGATGAAAAGCCCTTAGTGATGAGGTGTGCCACATAGATGGATTTCCTGACTGTTGCGGCGATGTGGTTATCAAAGGTGAGACCACTGTCCACCTGTGTCCCTAAGTCTCTTATCACACTTTCGGTGTTTAGTGTACTGCCACCTATATGGTAATTCACGGATACATGTTTTTTTCCCAAAGGGGATAACTATACATTTCTTGGCATTGAATTTGAGCCCATGGCTCTGGCACCAAGCATCTGTTTCTGTAAGGCCCTTTTGTAGAGTATCCACATCATTTGGGGATTCAAGAATGGCTCCCAGTTTGCAGTCATCTGCAAACTTTGTTATCCAGAGTCCCTTAGTGTTGGCCTGTACTTCAGAGAAGTAGATGCCAAACAAGAGTGGTCCCAGGACTGAACCCTGAGGTACTCCACTTGTCACTTGTCTGGAGCTGGATTTGGAGTCGGCTACTTTTACAGTGTGGGTTCTATCAGTAAGCCAGTTAGCAACCCATTAGGTGACATAGGGATTAATGCCCAGCTTAGTAAGTTTATCTATGATTCCAGAGTGGGGGAAGGTGTTAAAGGCCTTGGCAAGGTCTAGATAGGCTGTGTGGACCACCTTATCCTTGTCCATGGCTCTGGATACTGATTCAAAGAAGTCAATCAGGTTCAGGAGACAAGATCGGTCCTTCATGAACCCAAACTGGGTGGGGTCCGGTGTTTGAAGGTTGCCAATGTCTTTGTTTATAAGTTCCATGATAATACGCTCCATGGCCTTGCAGATAAGGCTTGTCAGACTGATGGGACAGTAGTTTCCGGGATCCAAGGTGGATCCTCCCTTGTGGAGTGGGATAACTATAGCTCTGCGCCACTCAGTGGGCATGAAACCTGAGGTGAGGCTATGATTAAACATGACACTTAGGTGAGGTGCCAGTTCATATTGTAGTTCATGTAGTGCACAGCCCAGGATGTCATCTGGTCCCATGGATGCTGTATTCTTAGCTTTGGAGAGTGCGTTTTATACCTGTGTGGCAGTTATTACCGGAATTTAGCAATCTTCTGGTATTGAGATGGGCCATTTAGGGGGTGAGAGGGGGGTGAAGTTGGCTCTGAATCGATCTGCCAGGATATTGGCAATATCCTTGGGATCAGTATATTTAATGCCATTCTGTTTTAGCTCAGAGCAGATCTGAGCATTGCCATTTAGATTCCTGACATAGTTATAGAATGCCTTGTGGTTGTCTTTGGAATCTTTGGCAATTTTATTTTCGTAACAACTTTGGAGGATTTTATGAGGGATCACAATTTCTTACTGAGGCTGGTAAAGAAGTTTTTTGCATCCTGGGATTTTCCTCTTTTCTGAAACAGTTTCTTCCTTTTGTTGTAAAGTTTGTTTATGGCAGGGGACCACCAGATTGGCTTCCTTTTTTTGGATGAGAGCATCTTGGTTCTATTTGGGATGGCACGATTCATGCATGAGTGCATGTGCTCGTACAGTGGCTTAGTGTAGGATTCAGCAGTTGAACTTTCAGTTCCCATCTGCATGGGTGTCATGAAGTTTGTCACTTCTGACTTGAGTAGCATGAAGTTGGCTTTGGAGAAGTTTTTTTATGGAGGTTTCCTTACTGGGGGGTGGGATGTGGATGTTAAGGGTGATTAGCTTATGGTCAGAATTGACTAACGAGGGGGTGACCATAGGTGTGGAGCATCGATTTCCCATGTTGGTAATGACCAGGTCTAGGATATTGGAGCCCCTGGTGGGACTATGGATTACTTGATCCAGGGTGTTTGAATTTATGAATTCCAAGAACCATTGGGCAAAGGTGTTGGTACATGAGTAGTTTTCCCAGTTAATGGCAGCGTAGTTAAAATCACCCAGTATTAGGGTGTTTGGTTCTATCTACATCACCTTGAGGCACCCAGTACACATTCACAGGGTCTACATGCTCTTCCTGCTCAGCCTCCAGGCCAGGCACCTTCGGGATGTGGAGTAGTGAGTAGCAGTGGGTGGGAGGCTTGTTCCCATTGTGTCCATATTGGGGCCTATGGGCCTTCCACATCACAGACCACACACACCATCCAGGGTGTTTACCCACCACATGTGTCACATACCACCCCTGTAGGCTCTCCTCTATATCTACCAACCCTGACTACCTCTATAACTATACCTGCCAAACTTCCCCATATTTCCATTCCATACTTCACAGACTAGGGCAATATGGTCCCAACAAGGGGATTCACACATGGCATATCCATCTATGATGGCTTACATCTTATCAGCCAGTGCTGCTCTGCACAGTTGACGGGTATGGCCCACTACCCACAGGGACAGACTCTATTGTCATTAGCAGTTGTTCAGCTGAACATCATTACATCAACAACACCTGATGGCACATATAAATCATTCCACATCATCTATCCCATTATTATGGACCAAGTACTACAGTCAGTTACATGCATATATACTTCACATACCTGTTGTCGGAATGATGTCTCTTCTTGATAATTTTCTGGATTTTTTTTTGTGTGTGTTTGTTTTGCCTTTCAATCACTCTCTCTCTCTTTCTCTGTCACCCTTCAGTAAATGGATTGAGCAGCTTTAAATAGATTGCAGCAAGGATTTTGTAGGTGATGCACATGATCAGGTGATGGCCTCTGTACCAGTCAGTGTCCTCCACTTTCTACGTGCATGCAGCATGCACTTCCAATTACCACTGTCATGGCAACCAACTACTATAAACCCCTACATCATTTGGGCGTGGTCCCTTTACCTTTCCTGTATAGTGGACATCCTTCCTGTATGTGGACAGCTGTGTTACAGACAGCAGGTAGCAATACCTCTTACAAAAAAACCTATTAACACCTTGTGCCCATATTGTGTCAGGTCCTGGTTGTGGGATTTGCAACAGTTGGTACTGTACTGCAGGACAGATGTGTTTGGCTGTGGAGGGGGATATCTATACGTACAAGACGTACGTTGTTTGGGCCCCCTCACCCCCATTTATGGTGCATGTGGACATATATGTTTTTGTTATGTTCTCTTTTATATCTATAGATATATGTCTGTATATACCTATATAGATGTATATTTATGCGTACATAGATATATATATATATATATATATATATATATATATATATATATATATATATATATATATATATATATATGTGTGTGTGTATATACATATAGATGCATATATATATATATATATATATATATATATATATATATATATATATATATATATATATATATATATATATATATATATGTATGCATATGCATGTATATCATCATCATCTTTTGGCTGTTTCCATTAGGGATCGCCCCAGCGGATCATCTGTTTGCATTTCTTCCTGTCCTCTGCATCTTTCTCTGTCACACCAACCACCTGCATGCCCTCTCTCACCACATCCATAAACCTTATCTTAAGCCTTCCTCTTTTCCTGTTACCTAGTAGCTTCATCCTTAGCAGCTTTTTCCCAATATACTCAGCATTCCTCCTCAGCATATGTCCAAACCAACATAATCTTGCCTCTCTGGCTTTGTCTCCAAACCTTCCAACCTGGGCTGACCATCTAATACACTTATTCCTAATACTGTCCCCCTCGTCATACCCATTGCAAATCTTAACATCTTTAACTCTGCTACATCCAGCTCTAACTCCTGCCTTTTTGTCAATGCCACTGTTTTCAACCCATATAACATAGCTGGTCTCACTACCCTCTTGTAGACCTTCCCTTTCACTCTTACTGGTACTCATCTGTCACAAATCACTCCTGACACTCTTCTCCACCCACTCCAGCCTGCCTGTACTCTCTTCTTCACCTCTCTGCCACACTCACCATTACTCTGAACTTTTGATCCCATGTATTTAAACTCATCAACTTTTGCCACCTCTACTCCCTGCATCCTCACCATTCCTCTATCCTCCCTCTCATTCACACACATATATTCTGTCTTAGTCCTGCTGACCTTCATTCCTCTTCTCTCTAGAGCATATTTCCATCTCTCCAGGGTCTCCTCCACCTGTTCCCTACTCTCACTACAGATCACAATGTCATCTGCAAACATCATAGTACACGGGGACTCCTGTCTGATCTTGTCTGTCAACCTGTCCATCACCATTGCAAATAAGAAAGGGCTCAGAGCTGATCCTTGATGTAATCTCACCTTTATCTTAAATGCATTCATCACTCCCACTGCAGACCTCACCTCTGTCACACTACCCTTGTACATATCCTGTACCACTCTTACATACTTCTCTGACATTCCCGACTTCTTCATACAATACCAGAACTTCTCTCTAGGCACCCTGTCATATGCTTTCTTTAAGTCTACAAAAACACAACGCAACTCCTTCTGACCTTCTGTAGTGCTCTTTCCCGGCATGAAACCATACTGCTGATCACTAATCCTCATGTCCCTTCTTAACCTAGCTTCTACTACTCTTTCCCATAACTTCATGCTGTGACTGATCAATTTAATCCCTCTGTAGTTACTACAGCTCTGCACTTCACCCTTATTCTTAAAAATCGGTACCAAAACACTTTTTTCTCCATTCCTCAGGCATCCTCTCACTTTCCAAAATTTCATTAAACAATCTGGTTAAAAACTCCTCTGCCATTTCACCTAAACACCTCCATGCTTCCACAGGTATATCATCTGGACCAACAGCCTTTCCATTCTTCATCCTCTTCATAGCTATCCTTACTTCCTCCTTGCTAATCCATTGCACTTCATGATTCACGATCCCACATCATCCTACCTTCTCTCCCTCTCATTCTCTTCATTCATCAACCCCTCAAAGTACACTTTCCATTTGCTCAACACACTCTCCTCACTTGTAAGTATGTTTCCCCCATTATCCTTTATCACCTTTACCTGCTGCACATCTTTCCTAGCTCAGTCCCTCTGTCGAGCCAATCGGTACAGGTCCTTTTCTCCCTCCTTTGTGTCCAACCTTTCATCCAACTTAGCCTTCACTACCTCTCTCTTTGCCATGCACCTCATCTCCTTATACTCCTGTCTACTTTCTTCATCTCTCTGACAATCCCACTTCTTCTTTGCCAACCTCTTTCCCTGTATACTCTTCTGTACTTCCTCATTCCACCACCATTTCTCCTTGTCATCCTTCCTCTGTCCAGATGTCATACCAAGCACTTACCTAGCTGTCTCCCTTACTAGCTCTGCTGTAGTTACCCAGCAATTTGGTAACTCTTCACTGCCACCCAGTGCCTGTCTTAACTCTTCCCTGAACTCCACCTCACAATTACCCTTTTTCAATTTCCACCATTTGATCCTTGGTGCTGCCCTCACACTCTTCCTCCTCTTCTTGATCACCAACGTCATCTTACAAACCACCATCCCATGCTGCCAAACTACACTTTCCCCAGTCACCACTTTATAGTCTCCAATCTCCTTCAAACTGGCCCTCCTACATAAGATATAATCCACCTGTGTGCAGCTTCCTCCACTCTTGTAGGTCACCCTATGCTCCTCCTTCTTGTTAAAATATGTATTCACCACAGCCATGTCCATCCTTTTCACAAAATCCACTACCATCTGACCTTCTGCATTCCTTTGTTTAGCACCATACCTACCCATCACTTCCTCATCCCCTCTGTTCCCTTCACCTTCATGTCCATTGAAATCTGCTCCAATCACCAGTCTCTCACCCTTGGGTACAGTCATCACGACTTCCAACTCACTCCAAAATTTTTCTTTCTCATCCATTGCACACCCAACTTGTGGAGCATATGCACTATCAACATTCATCATTACACCATCAATTTCCAGCTTCATAAACATCATTCTATCCGACACTCTTTTCACCTCCAAAACACTCTTAGCATACTGTTCCTTCAGGATAACTCCTATGTCATTTCTCCTCCCATCCACACCATGATAAAACAATTTGAACTCACCTCCGATACACCTAGCCTTACTCCCCTTCCATCTGGTCTCTTGCACACTCAATATAACAACCTTCCTTCTGTCCATTATATCAACTAGCTCCCTCCCTACACCAGTCATACTGCCAACATTCAAAGTTCCGACCCTCATTACCACAGTCCTAGCCTTTATCCTCTCTTCTTGCCTTCGGCCATGCCTTCCACCTCCTCTCCTCCTTCGGCCAACCGTAGCCCAATTTCTGCCACCACCCTGTTGGCTAACAGTACTGATAGTGGTCGTTGTTAATCTGGGCCTCGACCGATCTGGTATATAAATATTTGCTGGTGTCCGCATGAATAATTTGGCCAAGTTTTACACCGGATGACCTTCCTGAATATATATATATATATATATATATATATATATATATATATATATATATATATATATATATATATAGATATAGATATATGTAGATAAAGATTATATATATATATATATATATATCTACATATATAGATATATCTATTTAGATATAAATATATACACAACACACACATACATCTACATGTTTAAATGCATTTTCTGCACTGTTGAATGACTGGGATGGATGATATGATTGTGAAAGCAGCAAGGTTATGTGCATCTCTGATGGTGTAGTGGTAAATCACTTTGGCTATGGTGTGCAGGATCCTGGGTTTGAGCCTTCCAAAGGCATTTTGTTGCTGGGCAGAACAAGGGCCATTGGATACAGAGTAATTAAGGCGCTTTTAAGCAGTTGTAAATGGGTTTTGGCAGAGGTAAGCACTTCTAACTTCTGGTTACAGTTTCTTATGCTGATTTAGCTTCTCAGTTGCTTAACCTGTGTAGGCATTGCTTACCCCCGTACAAACAAGCTTTAACCTGCTTACTTCTGCTCAAAAGCACTTACTCCTGCTTACCCCTGTGCTAATTTATTAAAAAAAATAGTGTTAAAAAAGGGGCACAAGGAGGGAAAGAAAGTAGGGAAAATAGCTAGGGATGTGCAGGAGGGTGTAGAGAAGGTCCATAGCTGCCAATTTTGTCTACAGCAACAATTGTGGATATACACTAAATTTTGAGGTAGATTTGGACAATCAAACCCTTGAGAGAGGAGTGAGGACAACAATAATATGTTGTGATGCCAATTAGACCAGATTACATGTGTCGAGTTGGGTGATATTTTTTTTGGGAACAGATTGCCTTTTTTTTTTTCAGGTGAGAGTGGAATATTGGGGAGGGATAGTAGGTATATTTGGGGAGGTAGGTTGGGTAGGTTAACAGACAAGGCAAACAAGACACATACAGGGGCAGTATATGACACATGTGGGGGGTAAACACCTTGATGGGAAGGAGTGTTGGGAAATCGGAAACCCATGAGCCCCCTAGTGGAAACAGTGGGACTGAGGTCCCGACCTATGGGCAGTCACCACTGCACCTTCACAGCCCTGAAGGTGGCTGTGCTGGGGGCTGAGTCAGGGAGCCAGGCCAACCCTCTAGTCGTGACATGTGATCCTTGATTTGGTGTAGCAGATCTCTGAATTCCCTGCGGAGCTCGCTATGCACCATGACCTGGCGAACGGTGACAGGTTACTGTCTGCTCCCACTCCCAGGGGGTGAGTCCCATCCCCTGAGGCAGTTCCACCCAAAGGTGATGCAGGACCAACAGACAAGGAACACATTCCCATACATGTTATGGTGTTTATGGTTTATCAACATATGTGGGTTAGTAATAGTCAACACATTCCAGGATTAGGTATAACAGAATGCAGAGATATTCCCATTAACCCAGACACCAGATATGGAACAGTTGCATAGCAAACAGAACACATGCATATATGGGACCACAGTGGTAATAACAACAGCATGCAGGTACATTGATGGCACCATGCCACCAATGTTGAAGTATTTCAACATAGCACATGCATAGAAACAGATTTAAATAATTATCAAACAATAGGACATATGTCCCAACATTACAGTGGAGCCATCACCTACCAAATGAGGTGGGTATTTAGTGTATTGTTGGAGATATGGTGGGGGAGGAGAAATATGTCAATTAACAACTAGTATATTCCTGTAGTTTGCATTACTTTCCTTGTCAGTGCTGTTATCTGTACTTTACAAGTATTACTACACTACCCTGTTGCCTTAGTTTGGACAGTGATATGGCTGTCGACAACTATATACATGGACTGGTTTTACCTGCAGTATACACCTCTTACCTGGTATACCTGTGGAGGAATTGTTTGTTAACACTAACTAACTGTTTCTGCACATACTACCAGATTCCAGGTTGATGTTATGTAGTTCATAGGTTCATATGTAGGTACTAGGCTATTGGCCCTAGGGCCTATATAAGCCTAGCCAATAGGTACCCTGGCTTTTGCCACCCAAGAAAATTATTTTCCTGTGCTCCTGTCAAGCAGAGCCACATAAGTCATCCATGGGGTGAATTTCCTATCTCCCATCCAATCATCAAGATTTTTCTTGAAGAGTGCTAATGAGGAGATTTGTTTGACATAGACAGGTAGTTTGTTCCAGAGTATGGGACAGGAATCTATCCTTCCAGCATGTTCTGTTTATTGTGGTGACAACGTTTAGGACCCTAGATCATGTAGCTCAGAGGGATTGGGATTTCTTTAAGTGGAGCATGTCCTACAGCTCTGGGTTTGACATAGCTTTGTATGTTAGGCAGAGATCGCCTCTGAGTAGGTGATATGAGACGGAATAAAGCTGGAGTTTTGTGAGACAGTCTGCGTAGGGCATCTGTTTGATGCCAGTAATCCTCTTTGTGAGGTATTTCTGTGGCCTTTCCAGTTGTTGTAGATGTTTATGAGGTACATACCAAAAGGGGTGTTGTACTCTATAATGGGTCTAATGAATGACGAGTAGAGGGGAACAATGATCTCTTTTTTCCGGGTCTATATTATATCATTGAACGCTTAAAAAAACGAACGCTGATTGATCGACCTAATTTAATCAAAAGCTTACAATCTCGAACTGTCAGATCAGCGATTATTTTCCCAGGGAAAAAAATCGCTGATCCAAAACACATACACACAACACAAGCACACCAAACAAACAGAAATCCACACACATACACCTAAAATCTGATACCTAACCCTACACTAAACTATGCACACACCACTAACTACCCACTTACCTTAACCTAAACCCTAACCCTAAGGTCCGTCACTATCGCACACTCACCTCACCCGCTTCCTAACCCTAACTCCCTTAAATCCACCCTAACCCTCATGTCCACTCAATCGCACACACACCTAACCCGAGCCCTAACCCTAACTCACCTAAATCACCCTAACACTCACATCCACACAATCGCACACTTACCTGAATCCGACCGGTAACTTTCCACCATAACACTGAAAATACTGAAGCAACAGAAACGGACAACCAAATTCTTTCCCTAGGAAAATATTCGAGTTTCTGCTGCTTCGATATTTTGCAGTTTCATGAAAATAAGTTTAATCAATCAGCGTTTGCTTTTTTAAGCATTCGAGGATATAATATAGACCCTTTTTTCCTGGATGAGAAACGTTTTGTGATGAGGTGTGCCACATAGAAGAATTTCTTGACTACTGTGACAATGTGATTATCAAAGGAGAGACTACTGTCCACCTGTGTCCCAAAGTCTCTAATCACACTTTCGGTGTTAAGTAGACTACTGCCTATGTGGTAGTTTATGGGTACAGAGTTTTTACCAAAAGGGATGACAATGCACTTTTTGGCATTGAGCTTGAGGCCATGGCTTTGACATCAGACATCTGTCTCAGTGAGGCTCTTTTGTAGGATGCATACATTGTTAGGAGTTTTGATTATGGCTCCTAGTTTGCAGTCATCTGCAAACTTCATTAGCCAAAGAACATCTGTGTTAGCCTGTACTTCAGAGAAGTAGATACCAAACAGAAGAGGACCCTGGACTGAACCCTGTGGTACTCCACTTGTCACTGGTCTGAAGATGGATTTGGAGTCTGCTACCTTCACAATGTGGGTTCTGTCAGTGAGCCGGTTGGCAACCCATCTTGTGGTGTAGGGACTTATACTTAGTTTAGTGAGTTTATCTATAATTCCAGAGTGGGGGATGGTGTCGAAAGCCTTGGCGAGATCTAGATAGGCTGTGTAAACCACCTTACCCTCATCTACGGCTTTGATGACCACTTCAAAGAAGTCTATCAGGTTTAGAAGACATGATCTGCCTTTTACAAACCCGAACTGGATGGGGTCCAGAGTTTGGAGATTACCAATGTCATAGGTTCATAGGTAGGTACTAGGCTATCTGCCCGAGGGCATTTATAAGCCTAGCCAGAGTGTGTCAGCTTTCGCCACCCCATTGATTAATTGAGCCTCTGTCAAGAAGAGCCAATGAAGTGATCCCAGGGGTGTATTTTCTGTTACCAATCCACTCGTCAAGGTTTCTCTTGAAGAGTGCTAGTGAGGGGCTCTGCCTAATGTAGTTAGGAAGTTTGTTCCAAAGCATGGGGAGCCTCTGTGAGAGGAATCTTTCCCTCCAGTATGTTCTATTTATTGTTGTGGTGAGGTTTAGCTCACTAGAGCGAGTGGCTCGCAGTGACTTGGATTTCTTTAGGTGGAGCATGTCCATTAATTCTGAGTTGGACATGGCTTTGTAAGTCAGGCAGAGGTCACCTCTGAGTTAGCGATATGCGACTGAGTACAGCTGGAGTTTTTCAAGTCGGGCTGCATAGGTCATATGTTTGAGGCCAGTAATCCTCTTGGTGAGGTACTTTTGTGGTCTTTCCAGCTGTTGGAAGTGTCTTGTGAGGTACATCTCAAATGGGGCATTCTACTCTATGATGGGTCTGATGAGTGACGGGTATAAGGGCACTATAACCTCTTTATTTCTAGATGCAAACCCTTTATTTATTAGATGGGCTACATAGAAGGATTTCCTAACTACTTTGGCAATATTATTGTCAAAGGAGAGATTACTATCTATCTGTGTCCCCAGATCTCTTATTACTTCTTCTGTATTAAGGGGGATGCCACCTATGTGGTAATTCATGGGTGTTTTGTTTTTCCCAAATGGGATGACTATACATTTTTTGGCATTTAGCTTGAGAACATGACTTTGTCACCAGGTGTCCGTCTCAGTAAGGCCCTTTTGGAGAATGTCTGTGTCAGTCAGAGAGTCAGTTATGGCTCCCAGTTTGCAGTCATCGTTGAACTTGGTTAGCCATAGTCCTCCTGTGTTTGCCTGTACTTCTGAGAAGTATATGCTGAACAGTAGGGGTCCCAGGACCGAGCCATGTGGGCCACCACTTGTCACTGGTTTAGAGTCGGACCTGGAGCCTGCTATTCTTACCGTGCAAGTTCTGTCTGTATGCCAGTTGGCAACCCATCTCGTGATGTAGGGGTTTATGTTCAGGCTGGTGAGTTTTTCTATAATTTCCAAGTGGGGAATGGTGTAAAAAGCCTTGGCAAGGTCAAGGTAGGCTGTGTGAACTACCTTCTCCTCATCTAAGGCCTTGTTGACTGTCTCAAAGAAGTCAACCAGGTTTAGTAGGCATGATCTGCCCTTAACAAAGCTGAACTGGGTCGGGTCAAGTGTTTGGAGGTTCCTAATGTCTTTGTTAATGAGTTCCATGATGATGCACTCCATAGCCTTGCAGACCAGGCTAGTCAGGCTTATGGGGTGATAGTTACCAGGGTCAGTTGTGGCCCTCCTTTGTGGAGCGGATTAACCGTTGCTGTACGCCATTCTATAGGCACGTAGCCTATGGAGAGGCTGAGGTTAAACAGTGTGTTTAGGTGGACGGTTGGTTCGTTCTGTAGTTCGTAAAAGACGCAGCCTAGGACACCATCTGGCCCCATTGACGCTGTGCTTCTGGCTTTTGAAAGGGCTGTTTTCATCTGTGTGTCTGTGATTTCCGGGACATTACACTTTTCTGGTATTATTGTGGGCCCTTTTGGGGGTGAGAGGGGGGTGAAGTTTGCACTGAATCTACCTGCCAGGATGTTGGCAATATCAGTGGGTTCAGTATATTTTGTGCTATTTTGCACTAGCTCAGAGCATATCTGTGAGTTGCAACTTAGATTCTTGACATAGCTAAAGAAGGCTTTGTGGTTATCTTTTGAATCCTTGGCTATTTTTCTTTCGAAGTTAGCCTTGGAGGATTTTATGAGGAACCTTAGTTTCTTACTGATACTGATCAGAGATGTCTTTCCTTCTTGGGATTTGCTTTTTTTCTGAACTAGTTTCCTCCTTCTATTGTATAGCCTGTTTATGCAGGGGTCCACCAGACTGGTTTCCTTCTCTTAGGAGAGTGAGTCTTGGTTTTGCTAGGGATGGCATGATCCATGCATCCTTGTAGGTGCTCACAGAGCGCATTTGTAAAGGTTTCTGCATCTTGGACACTGTTATCCTTTAGCGTGGGGGCTGTGAAACTTACCACCTCTGTCTTAAGTAAGGTGAAGTTTGCTATAGAAAAGTTTTTCACTGTGGTTTCCTTGGTTGGAGGTGGTGGTGTGGTGTGGTGTGGACATCCAGAGTGATTAGTTTACGGTCTGATCTAACTAGTGACGGGTTGACCTCCGGTGTGGAACACCTGCCTTCTATGTTGGTGATGGCCAGGTCCAATATGTTTTCACCTCTGGTAGGTGAGTTTACCAGCTGATCCAGGGCATTTGAGTTGATAAATTCCAGGAAGTGCTGGACCTGGGAGTTTGTACTTGAGTAGTTTTCCCAGTTAACGGTAGGGTAATTGAAATCGCCCAATATCAGGATGTTCGGTAGGACCTTCATGTTTTCCAGTGTCTCCAGATTGGCGGAGAGGTGGTCCTGGGTCATGGAGGGTGATCTATAGTAGGACACAATTTGTTTTGCAGATTTTCCTGATGTTAGTTGCACATGGATGATCTTGGAGGTATCATGCTGCACCACTAACCTGGAGGTGTAGGTATCCTTAATGAATATGGATACACCCCCTTCTTTTGTGTTTCAGTTCATGTTCTGTGGCCAAAATGTGTGGTATGAGTTGTAGTCCGGTAGTGCTGGGGTGCTCTGTGGAGCCTTGAACCAGGTTTCAGTTACTGCACAGATGTCGGCGTTCTCCATACTGAGGAATGCTTCGAGTGCGTGCATTTTGAGATTTAAACTCCTGGTGTTGAGTAGTATAACCCTCATTTTTTTTATTTGTGCTGTTTATGGAGGTGGGTTTGACTTTTGAACCTTGCCTAAAAAAGGTACTATGCGGGCAGCAAGAGCCTTGGCCAGTATTCTAAAGCCTAGGGGTGACGTGCAAGCCATCCCTTGTGAAGCAATGAGGCTTGTTGAGCATATCGTCACAGGCTGACAGACACTGGATCCCCTTTGAATGACACCAGAAGCTTAGCCAATTGTCGAAATGGATAATTTTCTCTTTATACTGTGATATCATTCTTGGTGAGGGCAGGATGCTACTCAGGGTCAGGGACATACCCGCCTGGGCTACATGATCAGAGAGCTCTTCCATGTCTCTTTTCATGTAGTCCAGGGAGGTACGTCTCAGGTCATTCACACCAACATGAACAATGACAGAGTCATATTTGTACTTGTTCTGGAGTGACTTGAGTGCTTGTATTATGTGGCGGATTGTGTCTCCTGACAGGCAGCTAACAGTAACCTTCTCCTTGTCCAGCCTAGTGAGTGGGACGTCAGTGTGCCTGACTATAGAGTCACCTATTACTAGTGTGTTAGGTATGTTATTTCGCCTTAAGGGCTGTGATTGTGTGGCACACTGATTTTGTGTTTTATGTGTTTTTTGGTTTGTGACGGGAGGTGCAGGCTTTTTGGGTGTCTGCTTTGGAGGTCTGTGATGCTTTTGCAGGTTTTTATTTAGAGCCTCTGAGTATGAATTCATGTATTTATGTGCATTTTTTGCCAGTGCTGGTTTAGTATGTCTATGTGGGGCTGGTGGTGTGGTGCAAGTGTTAACCTTCTCCTCATGACTGCCTGTTCCAGTCTTGAGTGGAGAGAGCTTAGCCTCCAATTTAGCTATATAATTGCATCTCTCACATATGTTAATGTTTTGTGGCAGGAGGAGAAGGTTGTTTGTGTACATGAGGCAGTTGTAACATTGCCTCAGGATACCCAGGTTCACCAGCTGGACTGGAGAGTATACCTGAAATTGCCCTTTGGTCATGCCTGAATAGTAGGGTGAGCTGCTTAGTCGCTTGGTTGGTGAGGGGTGAATAATGAGCCTTGTCCTTCTGGGCAATCAAGTGTCAGGGTATATTAGTGCTTGCTATTTGGTCTGAGCAAGTGCTGGACTGTAGAATGCTTTTTAAGTGCTTAGGTTGAGAGTTAGACTACTTTCAAGGGAAAAACTGAAGAGGAGACTTGGTGGAGCCGGGATAAATTTAGCCCTAGCTAACCAGCGCTGCCCGGATGTGCAAAACCATGCAAATGCAGTTTTTACAGCAGAGAAATGAAAGAAATAGAAATTAGCCCAAAATGGCCTATAAACTACTAACGTCTGGGCTGGAACCACTCCTCCAGGGACAGATGGCTGCTCAAAGCTCCTTCTCTCACAGGTGAACAGAGAAACCTCACACTATCCAAGTAAGGTATGGGCAACTCAGAAAATTGTAACACAGCCCTGAATTCAGCACTATCCTGAAAAGTGGATTATGCTAGCTTAGAAAGGTGGGAAACAAGGAAAATTTGTTTTTGAAAAGATAAGACAAAAACAGTAAAAAAAATACACTTAAAACAGCTTTAGATGACTACAAGCAATCAGAAAAGGCTTGTAAACAAATTACCCAATTAACCAGTAAAAAAATCTCAAAACTGAGCCCTGTTCCTGTAGTCTTCTATCAGACAAGTTCTAACTGCACACTCCTGCCACTAGAATGCAGGGGAATCTTCTCCAAAAAAGAAGGTCTGGATTAGTGCTCAAGTTATACAAACAAAGCTAGATTCAGCAGGCCTGGTTCTAGTCTCTGCTACAGCAAACAAGGTGCACCATTTCAGTAAGAAACAGTTCAAATATGCAGGCACTATAAGCCTTTAACCATAAATTCCCAGCTCCGAAGGTCAGAGTCCAGCCAGCCTCTCCTCCCACAAGAGTGCAGACCACGAACCTTCTTAATGTAAAATAACTGGCCTGAAGCCCAAGTGCTTAAACCAGAACTAATACACTTTTAGAATAACAGACACTGAGCCTTCAATCAGCAGTTCCCAACTTAGAAGGATCATTGTTTATAAGTTCCATGATGATATGTTCCATAGCCTTGCAGACCAGGCTCTTCAGGCTAATGGGTTGGTAGTTCCCAGGGTCCGTGGTGGCTCCCCCTTTGTGGAGTGGGAAACCATTGCTGTGTCCCATTCAGTGGGCACAAAGCCTGAGGTGAGGCTATGACTGAACATGGTACTTAGGTGGAGTGCCAGTTCATTCCGTAGTTCATGTAGAATGCAGCCTGGGATGTTGTTAGGTCTCATGGATGCTGTGTTCTTGGCTTTGGAGGGTGTGGTTTTTACCTGTGCAGCCATGATTACAGGAACTTGGCCTTCGTCCGGTACAGAGATGGGCCCTTTAGGGGATGAGAGGGGGTAAAGTTAGCACTGAACCTATCTGCCAGGATGTTCTGTATATTTAGTGCCATTGTGCTGTAACTCAGAGCAGATCTGAGTGTTGCCATTGAGATTCTTGACATAGCTATAGAATGCTTTGTGGTTGTCTTTAGAATCAGTGGCAATTTTGTTTTCTTAACTAGCTTTTCAGTATTTTATGAAAGATCTCAGCTTCTTACTGAAGCTGACCAGGGAGTTCCTCCAATCATGGGATTTTTTCTCTTTTTTTGCAACAGTTTCTTTCTTCTTTTGTAGAGTTTGTTTATGGCAAGGGACCACCAGATTGGCTTTCTTTTTTTGGATGATAGCATCTTGGTTCTGATAGGGATTGCATGATCCATGCACTCATGTCAGTGCTTATAAAGTGCATTTGTGTAGGATTCAGCAGTCGTACCTCTATTGTCCGTCAGCATGGGTGTCGTGAAGTTTGTCACTTCTGTACAGCTCTTTTGAGTGTGTACCTTTAACTCCAAGTGGGCGTGGCTTCAGCCTTTAAAAAATGAAGTTATCACCTTACAGTTCTAACAAAAAGTCATTGACATAGGTCAAACATCAATACAATTGTGTTTTCCATCATGCAAGCTTCAAGATAAAATATTCTGATACCTTGTATGTAGAATAGTTTTGCAATTATTAATGCAAATATGAGCAAACAATATGTGACGCCTAGAGGCGCAGTAGGAGGTAACTGCAGATGCACCTGGAGACGTCACTCGGATGTAATGAAGAAGCATGAAGTTGGCTTTAGAGAAATTTTTACAGTGGTTTCCCTAATGGCGTGTGGGGGCGGGATGTGGATGTCTAGAGTGATTATCTTTTAGTCGGATCTGACCAATGAGGAATTGACGTCTGGTGTGGAACACCGGTTGCCCATGTTGGTAATGACCAGGTCTAGGATACTGCTGCCCCTGGTTGGGGTATGGATAAGTTGATCCAAGATGTTGGAATTTATGAATTCCAGAAAACGTTGAGCACAAGAGTTGGTGCATGAGTAGTTTTCCCAGTTAATGGTGGGGTAGTTGATATCACCCATTATTAGGGTGTTAGGTTGCACCCTGATATTTTCCAGTGTATCAAGAAATGAGGAGTGGGAATCCTGGGGCATGGTGGGGGATCAGTAGCAAGCTACAATTTGGATTGTAGTCTTGCCAGAGTAAGTTGCACTTGGATAATCTTGGATGCATTATGCTGTGCAACTAGCCTGGAGGTGTGGATATCCTTAGTGAATATGGACACACCTCCGCCTTTAGTGTTTCAGTCCAGGTTAGATGGCCGAAAGGTGTGGTATGAAATATAGCCTGGTAATGCAGGGGTGCTCTTTGGAGCCTTGAACCAGGTCTCTGTCACTGCACAGATGTCGATGTTCTCCATTTTAAGGAGTGCCTCGAGTGAGTGCATTTTGAGGTTTAGACTACTAGCAATGAGTAGCATTACCCTCAGATTTTGCTTGCTTGTACCTGTTACGGTGGTGAATTTGTCATTTGAACCTTGCCTAAAAAATGCACTATAGGGGTGGCAAGAGCCTTAGTCAGTATCCGGATTCCCAAGGGCAACAGGTGAAGACCATCTCTGGCAAAGCATTGTGGTTAGTTGATCATGTCATCCCAGCAGACAGATATTGGATCCCCTTAGAATGACACCAGATGCTTAGCCAATTGTTGAAGTCAATCATTTTGTCGTTGTACTGTGGTATCATTCTGCGTGATGCCAGGATGCTACTTAGGGCTAGGGTCATACCTGCCTGGGCTACAAGATCATACAGCTCCTCCATGTCTCTTTTCATGCAATCCAGGGAGGTACGTCTCAGGTCCTTCACACCAACACGGACAATGACAGAGTCATATTTGTACTTGTTGTGGAGTGACCTGAGTGCATGTGTTATGTGGCGGATCCTGGCACGCAACAGGCAGCTGACAGTAACTTTCTCCTTGTTTAGCCTGGTGAGTGGAACAGTGTGGCTGACTATATACCTGTCCATCTCTTTTTGCACAGACTCTGGCCACATCTTGACCACATGCAGGTGAACCGAGACATATGTAGACTATTGCCTTCTTCAACCTTTAGTGACTTACAACTCTCTTATACAGGATTTCCTAGACAGTTATATTATGTAGCACAGTGTGAATGACAGTGATCAGTGATACCTTAATATTCCGAGCAACTGCAACACTCACAATGCCATACAATACCAGAGTAAACAGTACCAGTACAGGGTATAGGTTCATAGGTTCATAGGTTTATACTAGGCTATCTGCCCTAAGGCATTTATAAGCCTAGCCCAAATTATTGTGGCTTACGCCACCCCTTATATGAAAAAATACTGTGCCCATTAGTTTGTTGTGCCTCTGTCCAGCAGTGACACAGAGATGATTCCCGGGGTAAACCTACGATCTCCCATCCACAGGTCTAGATTTCTCTTGAACAGAGTCAGCGAGGTGCTCTGCCTCACATGGACCGGGATTTTATTCCACAGCATAGGGAGTCTCTGAGTGATAAATCTATCCCTCCAGCACGTCCTATTTATATCCGTGCTAAGGTTTAAGTCGCTTGCTCTAGTGGTTTTGGTGGATTTGGATTTTTTGAGGTGGAGCATGTCCATTAATTCCGGGTTGGACATGGCCTTGTGTGTCAGGCACATGTCACCTCTGAGCAGACGGTATGCGACTGAATAGAGCTGGAGTTTCTTCAATCTGGCAGCATATGACAGATTTTGGAGTCCCTTTATCCTTTTGGTGAGGAACTTTTGGGGTCTCTCCAATTGCTGCAGATGTCGGGTGAGATACATCCCGAATGGGGCATTGTACTCGATCATTGGTCTGATAAGTGAAGAGTACAGGGGAACAATGACCTCACTAGATCTGGATGTGAATCCCTTCATGATCAGGTGGGCAACATAGAAGGTCTTTCTAACCACTTTAGCAATGTGAGTGTCAAAAGAAAGGCCACTGTCAACCTGGGTCCCCAGGTCCCTGATAACCTCTTCTGTGCTTAGTGGATTGCCACCTATATGGTAGCTTGGGGTTACCTTGTTTTTCCCGAAGGGTATGACTATACATTTTTTGGCATTTAACTTCAGGCCATGGCTCTGGCACCAGCTATCTGTTTCCGTGAGTCCCTTCTGAAGGATATCCGTGTCCGATGCACTTTCCACTATGGCCCAGTTTGCAGTCGTCTGCAAACTTTGTCAGCCAAAGTCCTCCCATGTTGGCCTGTACTTCTGAGAAGTAGATGCCAAACAATAGGGGCCAAGGACCGAGCCCTGTGGGACACCACTTGTGACCGGCTTGGAGTCTGACACAGCGCCAGCAACTCTAACCCTGTGGGTTCTGTCCTTAAGCCAGTTTGCAACCCATCTTGTGACATATGGGTTTACATTTAAGCTGGTAAGTTTTTCTACAATACCGAGTGGGGTATTGTGTCGAAAGCCTTTGCAAGGTCAAGGTAGGCTGTATGGACTGCCTTTCCCTCATCAATGGCCTTGGTAACTGTTTCGAAGAAGTCGACTAAGTTCAACAGGCATGATCTTCCCTTGACAAAGCCAAACTGGGTCGGGTCCAATGTCTGCAAGTCCCTATATCTTTGTTTATGAGCTCCATTATGATCCTCTCCATAGCTTTGCAGACTAGACTTGTTAAGCTTATGGGGCGGTAATTACCAGGGTCCGTGAGGCGCCGCCTTTGTGGAGTGGGACCACAGTTGCCATACGCCACTCCTTGGGCATGTATCCTGTGGTAAGGCTGAGATTAAACAGCTGCCTTATGTGCGGGTTTAATTCCTCATTTAGCTCGTGTAGCACACAGCCGGGGACACCATCCGGTCCCATTGATGCTGTGTTTTTAGCTTTAGAGAGAGCAGCTTTCACCTGCGCATTTGAGATGTCCGGGAGGCTACACTCGGCTGGGATAGTTATCTCTCCTTTAGGGAGAGGGGTGCAGTTTGCACTGAACCTGTCTGCCAGTATGTTGGCAATGTCTGTGGGTTCAGTGATTTTTGTATCATTTTGGACTAATTCTGAGCATATCTGGGAGTTTCCACCCAGGTTCCTAACATAGCTGAAAAAGGCCTTATGATTGTCCTTTGAATCCATGGCAATTTTTCTCTCAAAATTGGCCTTAGTTGATTTTATGAGTGCTCGTATTTTTTGACTAATAATGATCGGGGTGACTTCCCTTTTATGGATTTTGTTCTATCATGTAATAGCTTTCTCCTCTTATTGTAAAGTTTGTTAATGGCTGGGGTCCACCAGACTGGACGTTTGCCCTTTGTGGAAAGAGTCTTGGTTTTATTTGGGATTGCCTGATCCATGCAGTCCTGGAGGTGTTCATAGAAGGCATTTGTAAGGGCTTCCGCAGCTTGGGTTGTGGTTTCCTCTGGCTCAGGGGCCTTGAAGGATACCACACCAGTCTTGAGTAGTGTGAAGTTTGCTTTAGAGAAGTTCTTCACTATGGACTTTTTTGCTTGGGGTGGGGGCGGGATGTGGATTTCCAGTGAGATTAGTTTATGATCAGATCTCACCAATGAGGGATATACTTCCGGTGTGGAGCATTTTGTCCCCATGTTTGTGACAATGAGATCTAGTATATTTTCTCCTCTAGTGGGAACAGTGACTAGCTGTTCCATGGCATTTGAATTTATGAACTCCAGGAACCGTTGGGCTAGAAAGTTAGGGCTTGAGTAATGTTCCCAGTCTATATTTGGGTAGTTGAAGTCACCCAATATGATGGTGTTTGGAGATACATTTATACCCTCCAGTGTCTTCAGGAAGGCTGTGTGGGGTTCCTGAGTTTGAGAGGGTGGCCTGTAGCATGCTACAATTTGTAGAGCAGTTTTGCCTATGGTTAGTTGCACCTGGATGGTTTCCGAGCTTGTGCGTTGCCACCAACCTGGAGGTGTGAGTATCCTTTATGAATATGGATACACCCCTCCTTTTGTGGTGTGGTCCGGGTTTTGGGGCGGAACGCATGATATGAGGTAAAACCTAATAGTGCCGGGTGCTCTCAGGAGCCTTGAACCAGGTTTCAGTTACAGCACAGACATCGATGTTCTCCATACTGAGAAGGGCCTCGAGTCGTGCATTTTGAGATTTAGACTTCTGGCATTGAGCAGCATTACCCTCAGTTTCTTCCCATTTTGTTTTCTAGGGTGGTAGGTTTAGAATTTGAGCCTTGCCTAAAAAGGCACTATGGGGTGGCAAGAGCCTTAGCCAATATCCGGAATCCCAGGGTGACAGGTGCAAGCCGTCCCTTGCGGCAGCGTGGCTTGTCAAGCATGTCATCCCAGGCAGACAGACACTGGATCCCCTTTGAATGACACCAGACATTAAGCCAATTGTTAAAGCTGATCATCTTGTCTCTATATTGTGGCATCATTCTTGGTGAAGGAAGGATACTGCTCAGGGTTAGGGTCATACCTGCCTGGGCTACATAATCAGAGAGCTCCTCTATGTCTCTTTTCATGTAGTCCAGGGAGGTACGTCTCAGGTCGTTCACACCAGCATGGACAATGACTGTGTCATATTTGTACTTGCCGTGGAGTGACCCAAGTGCTTGTGTTATGTGGCGGATTCTAGCGCCCGATAGGCAGCTTACTGTGACCCTCTCCTTGTTCAGCCTGGTGAGTGGGACGTCAGTGTGTCTGACTATGGAGTCACCTATGACAAGTATGTTTGGTGTTGTATTTGGCCTTAAGGGCTGTGACTGCTTTGCACACTGCTTTTGTGGTTTATGTGTTGCTTGTGGGGTGTCTTGAGGTAGCAGTTGTTTGGGTGTCTGCTTTGGAGGCCTCTGCTGTTTAGGTAAATTTTTAATCAGAGCCTCCGAGTATGTCTTTGTGTGTTTATGTGTTTGATTCAGTGGAGTGGTAGCATTATGTGAGGCTGGTTTTGTGGTGTGTGTAGTTGCCTTCTCCTCCTGTCTGGTCTTGCCAGTCCTGAGTTGAGAGAGCTCAGCCTCCAGTTTGGCTAAATAGCTGCATCTCTCGCAATTATTTGTGTTATGTGGGAGGAAGAGAGGGTTGTCTGTGTACATGAGGCAGTTATAACATTGCCTCAAGATTCCCAGATTCACCAGCTGGACCGGAGAGGAGATTGACAACTGACCTTTGGACATGCTAGAATAATATTGGGAAATCCTTAATTGAAAACAAGGGCCAGTGGGGAGTGAGGGTGTAGTGCCTTTAATTTTTAGTGCTGACTTATATAATTGCTTTAGTGAGCAAGTGCCAGGTAACTTGAGTGCAATGTGTTACAAGTAACTAAATGCAAAAACGACAAACAGTAACTTTCTTTCAAGTGAAACAAGGAAATAAGTACAGTAAGCAATGCAGATATCACTAGTGATCCACAGAAGCTGAGAAGTTGCGTATTAGGTGGAATTAGCTTCCAGGGAAATAACAAGCAAACAAACAACAAGCATATAAACAAAGCTAGATTCAGTAGGCCTGGATCTAGTCTATGCTAGAGCAAACAAGGTGAACCAATTTCAGTAAGATACAGTTCAAATATTCAGGCACTATAAACCTTTAACCAGAAAATTCCCAGCTCAGAAGGGCAGAGTCCAGCCTCTTCTCCCACAAGAGTGCAGACCACGAACCTTCTTAATGTAAAATAACTGGCCTGAAGCCCAAGTGCCTAAACCAGAACTAATACACTTGGACACTGGGCTCTTAATCAGCAGTTCCCAACTTAGAAGGATGAAAGCTACCTGTCCTGCCACCACAGTGCTTGCCACAAACCTTCCTAATGTAAAACAACTGGTCTGAAGCCCAAGTGCTTAATCCAAAAGACTTGAATGATAGCTACACTTTAATCAAGTTACAACCAAGCAGTAATAAATACCATTGAATACTTTAGAGAATGTCTGGATTAGTGCTCAAGTTACACAAACAAAGCTAGATCCAGCAGGCCCGAATCCAGTCTATGCCACAGCAAACAAGGTGCACCAACTTCAGTAAGAAACAGTTCAGATATGCATGCACTATAAGCCTTTAACCAGAAATTCCCAGCTCAGAAGGGCAGAGTCCAGCCTCTCCTCCCACAAGAGTGCAGACCACGAACCCTCTTAATGTAAAATAACTGGCTTGAAAGCCCAAGTGCTTAAACCAGAATTAATACACTTTTAGAATAACAGACACTGAGCCCTCAATCAGCAGTTCTCAACCTAGAAGGATGTAAGCTACCTGTTCTGCCACAACAGTGCAGACCACAAACCCTCTCAGTGCAAAACAACTAACTGGTCCGAAGCCCAAGTGTTTAAACCAAAAGGCTTAGAATGAGTTACACCAAGCAGTAATAAATACAATTGAGTATTTTAAGAGGATGCAAAAGTAATTTGAAGTAGGTAAAAACACAAGTACAGTAAAAGCAGATGAAATTTTTTTTTTTTTTTTTTTTTTTTTCTGAACAAGTGCTGAGATCAAAGAAACAGATTTGAGTGCTGAAACTAGAAAACTGGCTAGTTATAAGAAAAAACAAGCTAGAAGGCTTCCCTCAAACACAGAAGGGCTTGGGGGCTCAGAAGCCTACAAATAGTCTGTACCACTTAACAAGAAAGGCAGGAAATAAGCTTAATTTTTTTTTTTTTTTTTTTCTATTTCCCAGATGCTCTCTTTGTACACAGTAGGAGTGCCTGAAAACAGAATATGATCTCACTGCACTCAGTTGAGTGAGCAAATGAGAAGGGCCCAGAGGCAGGCTGAGGGGCGGGCAGTTTCAATGCCACTAAGATTAACACCAAAACAAAAACAGGGCGGGTGGGTGGGAATATAACCAAGTTCTTAGCTGGCCAAGCTGAAGTTTTAAAGCAGGAATTATTTCACATGCACCAGTTTAAATATGCAAGGACAGGAAATCAAAGAATGTGGCTACCCCCACACCTGTAATTACTAGCAAATAACAAAATTCAGCCAAACACTAGCTTTAGTTCAAGTTACTGAAGAGCAGAATAACTTCAGATAAAAATTCCTTCAACACTCCTTCATACACAGTTTAAATCAATTTAAATACTGTATTTTTAAAACAAAAGTGCAGAAAAAGGTACTTAAATTCTCTTATATGTCCAGTTGAATATAACCAAGTTCTTAGCTGGCCAAGCTGAAGTTTTAAAGCAGGAATTATTTCACATGCACCAGTTTAAATATGCAAGGACAGGAAATCAAAGAATGTGGCTACCCCCACACCTGTAATTACTAGCAAATCACAAAATTCAGCCAAACACTAGCTTTAGTTCAAGTTACTGAAGAGCAGAATAACTTCAGATAAAAATTCCTTCAACACTCCTTCATACACAGTTTAAATCAATTTAAATACTGTATTTTTAAAACAAAAGTGCAGAAAAAGGTACTTAAATTCTCTTATACGTCCAGTTGAATATAAGCAAGTTCTTAGCTGGCCAAGCTGAAGTTTTAAAGCAGGAATTATTTCACATGCACCAGTTTAAATATGCAAGGACAGGAAATCAAAGAATGTGGCTAGCCCCACACCTGTAATTACTAGCAAATAACAAAATTCAGCCAAACACTAGCTTTAGTTCAAGTTACTGAAGAGCAGAATAACTTCAGATAAAAATTCCTTCAACACTCCTTCATACACAGTTTAAATCAATTTAAATACTGTATTTTTTAAAACAAAAGTGCAGAAAAAGGTACTTAAATTCTCTTATATGTCCAGTTGAATATAACCAAGTTCTTAGCTGGCCAAGCTGAAGTTTTAAAGCAGGAATTATTTCACATGCACCAGTTTAAATATGCAAGGACAGGAAATCAAAGAATGTGGCTACCCCCACACCTGTAATTACTAGCAAATAACAAAATTCAGCCAAACACTAGCTTTAGTTCAAGTTACTGAAGAGCAGAATAACTTCAGATAAAAATTCCTTCAACACTCCTTCATACACAGTTTAAATCAATTTAAATACTGTATTTTTTAAAACAAAAGTGCAGAAAAAGGTACTTAAATTATCTTATACGTCCAGTTGAATATAACCAAGTTCTTAGCTGGCCAAGCTGAAGTTTTAAAGCAGGAATTATTTCACATGCACCAGTTTAAATATGCAAGGACAGGAAATCAAAGAATGTGGCTACCCCCACACCTGTAATTACTAGCAAATAACAAAATTCAGCCAAACACTAGCTTTAGTTCAAGTTACTGAAGAGCAGAATAACTTCAGATAAAAATTCCTTCAACACTCCTTCATACACAGTTTAAATCAATTTAAATACTGTATTTTTTAAAACAAAAGTGCAGAAAAGGTACTTAAATTCTCTTATACGTCCAGTTGAATATAACCAAGTTCTTAGCTGGCCAAGCTGAAGTTTTAAAGCAGGAATTATTTCACATGCACCAGTTTAAATATGCAAGGACAGGAAATCAAAGAATGTGGCTACCCCACACCTGTAATTACTAGCAAATAACAAAATTCAGCCAAACACTAGCTTTAGTTCAAGTTACTGAAGAGCAGAATAACTTCAGATAAAAATTCCTTCAACACTCCTTCATACACAGTTTAAATCAATTTAAATACTGTATTTTTTAAAACAAAAGTGCAGAAAAAGGTACTTAAATTATCTTATACGTCCAGTTGAATATAACCAAGTTCTTAGCTGGCCAAGCTGAAGTTTTAAAGCAGGAATTATTTCACATGCACCAGTTTAAATATGCAAGGACAGGAAATCAAAGAATGTGGCTACCCCCACACCTGTAATTACTAGCAAATAACAAAATTCAGCCAAACACTAGCTTTAGTTCAAGTTACTGAAGAGCAGAATAACTTCAGATAAAAATTCCTTCAACACTCCTTCATACACAGTTTAAATCAATTTAAATACTGTATTTTTAAAAAAAAAGTGCAGAAAAAGGTACTTAAATTCTCTTATATGTCCAGTTGAATATAACCAAGTTCTTAGCTGGCCAAGCTGAAGTTTTAAAGCAGGAATTATTTCACATGCACCAGTTTAAATATGCAAGGACAGGAAATCAAAGAATGTGGCTACCCCACACCTGTAATTACTAGCAAATAACAAAATTCAGCCAAACACTAGCTTTAGTTCAAGTTACTGAAGAGCAGAATAACTTCAGATAAAAATTCCTTCAACACTCCTTCATACACAGTTTAAATCAATTTAAATACTGTATTTTTAAAACAAAAGTGCAGAAAAAGGTACTTAAATTCTCTTATACGTCCAGTTGAATATAACCAAGTTCTTAGCTGGCCAAGCTGAAGTTTTAAAGCAGGAATTATTTCACATGCACCAGTTTAAATATGCAAGGACAGGAAATCAAAGAATGTGGCTACCCCCACACCTGTAATTACTAGCAAATAACAAAATTCAGCCAAACACTAGCTTTAGTTCAAGTTACTGAAGAGCAGAATAACTTCAGATAAAAATTCCTTCAACACTCCTTCATACACAGTTTAAATCAATTTAAATACTGTATTTTTAAAACAAAAGTGCAGAAAAAGGTACTTAAATTCTCTTATATGTCCAGTTGAATATAACCAAGTTCTTAGCTGGCCAAGCTGAAGTTTTAAAGCAGGAATTATTTCACATGCACCAGTTTAAATATGCAAGGACAGGAAATCAAAGAATGTGGCTACCCCCACACCTGTAATTACTAGCAAATAACAAAATTCAGCCAAACACTAGCTTTAGTTCAAGTTACTGAAGAGCAGAATAACTTCAGATAAAAATTCCTTCAACACTCCTTCATACACAGTTTAAATCAATTTAAATACTGTACATTTTTTAAAACAAAAGTGCAGAAAAAGGTACTTAAATTATCTTATACGTCCAGTTGAATATAACCAAGTTCTTAGCTGGCCAAGCTGAAGTTTTAAAGCAGGAATTATTTTACATGCACCAGTTTAAATATGCAAGGACAGGAAATCAAAGAATGTGGCTACCCCACACCTGTAATTACTAGCAAATAACAAAATTCAGCCAAACACTAGCTTTAGTTCAAGTTACTGAAGAGCAGAATAACTTCAGATAAAAATTCCTTCAACACTCCTTCATACACAGTTTAAATCAATTTAAATACTGTATTTTTAAAACAAAAGTGCAGAAAAAGGTACTTAAATTCTCTTATACGTCCAGTTGAATATAACCAAGTTCTTAGCTGGCCAAGCTGAAGTTTTAAAGCAGGAATTATTTCACATGCACCAGTTTAAATATGCAAGGACAGGAAATCAAAGAATGTGGCTACCCCCACACCTGTAATTACTAGCAAATAACAAAATTCAGCCAAACACTAGCTTTAGTTCAAGTTACTGAAGAGCAGAATAACTTCAGATAAAAATTCCTTCAACACTCCTTCATACACAGTTTAAATCAATTTAAATACTGTATTTTTAAAACAAAAGTGCAGAAAAAGGTACTTAAATTCTCTTATACGTCCAGTTGAATATAACCAAGTTCTTAGCTGGCCAAGCTGAAGTTTTAAAGCAGGAATTATTTCACATGCACCAGTTTAAATATGCAAGGACAGGAAATCAAAGAATGTGGCTACCCCACACCTGTAATTACTAGCAAATAACAAAATTCAGCCAAACACTAGCTTTAGTTCAAGTTACTGAAGAGCAGAATAACTTCAGATAAAAATTCCTTCAACACTCCTTCATACACAGTTTAAATCAATTTAAATACTGTATTTTTTAAAACAAAAGTGCAGAAAAAGGTACTTAAATTATCTTATACGTCCAGTTGAATATAACCAAGTTCTTAGCTGGCCAAGCTGAAGTTTTAAAGCAGGAATTATTTCACATGCACCAGTTTAAATATGCAAGGACAGGGAATCAAAGAATGTGGCTACCCCCACACCTGTAATTACTAGCAAATAACAAAATTCAGCCAAACACTAGCTTTAGTTCAAGTTACTGAAGAGCAGAATAACTTCAGATAAAAATTCCTTCAACACTCCTTCATACACAGTTTAAATCAATTTAAATACTGTATTTTTTAAAACAAAAGTGCAGAAAAAGGTACTTAAATTCTCTTATATGTCCAGTTGAATATAACCAAGTTCTTAGCTGGCCAAGCTGAAGTTTTAAAGCAGGAATTATTTCACATGCACCAGTTTAAATATGCAAGGACAGGAAATCAAAGAATGTGGCTACCCCACACCTGTAATTACTAGCAAATAACAAAATTCAGCCAAACACTAGCTTTAGTTCAAGTTACTGAAGAGCAGAATAACTTCAGATAAAAATTCCTTCAACACTCCTTCATACACAGTTTAAATCAATTTAAATACTGTATTTTTTAAACAAAAGTGCAAAAAGGTACTTAAATTATCTTATACGTCCAGTTGAATATAACCAAGTTCTTAGCTGGCCAAGCTGAAGTTTTAAAGCAGGAATTATTTCACATGCACCAGTTTAAATATGCAAGGACAGGAAATCAAAGAATGTGGCTACCCCCACACCTGTAATTACTAGCAAATAACAAAATTCAGCCAAACACTAGCTTTAGTTCAAGTTACTGAAGAGCAGAATAACTTCAGATAAAAATTCCTTCAACACTCCTTCATACACAGTTTAAATCAATTTAAATACTGTATTTTTTAAAACAAAAGTGCAGAAAAAGGTACTTAAATTCTCTTATACATCCAGTTGAATATAACCAAGTTCTTAGCTGGCCAAGCTGAAGTTTTAAAGCAGGAATTATTTCACATGCACCAGTTTAAATATGCAAGGACAGGAAATCAAAGAATGTGGCTACCCCCACACCTGTAATTACTAGCAAATAACAAAATTCAGCCAAACACTAGCTTTAGTTCAAGTTACTGAAGAGCAGAATAACTTCAGATAAAAATTCCTTCAACACTCCTTCATACACAGTTTAAATCAATTTAAATACTGTATTTTTTAAAACAAAAGTGCAGAAAAGGGTACTTAAATTCTCTTATACGTCCAGTTGAATATAACCAAGTTCTTAGCTGGCCAAGCTGAAGTTTTAAAGCAGGAATTATTTCACATGCACCAGTTTAAATATGCAAGGACAGGAAATCAAAGAATGTGGCTACCCCCACACCTGTAATTACTAGCAAATAACAAAATTCAGCCAAACACTAGCTTTAGTTCAAGTTACTGAAGAGCAGAATAACTTCAGATAAAAATTCCTTCAACACTCCTTCATACACAGTTTAAATCAATTTAAATACTGTATTTTTTAAAACAAAAGTGCAGAAAAAGGTACTTAAATTCTCTTATACATCCAGTTGAATATAACCAAGTTCTTAGCTGGCCAAGCTGAGTTTTTAAAGCAGGAATTATTTATTTCTAGGCACAGTGTTTGTATCTGTCGGACCAGTGGGAGCAATGTTTGTTAGCACTACCTGACTGTTGCCACACAAAGTACCAGATTACACATTAGTATTATGCTCATACATCTCACTCTGTTACTGTACGTACTCTGGTCACAGCTTGACAACATGGAGGTGTAGATGGAACATACTTGGCCTAATACTCTCATAACATTATGGGGAGTTGCTAGTGTGACAGGTTTGTTTTTAAAGATGTGTGACAATCAGTTGAATTTCCTGTCTGCTGCCTAAACATCTGGGATCACCCCACTGATTTCCCAGGGGACAGGGTGACAGGCAGCAGATATGGGCCAATATACTGGACATTCTGGACATATCTGTACAGTTGTGGGGTATGATTCTGTATGCAGCCTACTTCCACTCCCAGGATTCAGACCATGGCTGTGTTTGCTAACACCAAAACACTGTCCATCACAGTTGTATGTGTTATATGGATATTGCTGTATATCTCGTATCTGATTACTGTGTATAATTCTCCTGTGGTTTTACATTCTGACCTGGTATTACATCACTGTTATTCAGAATTTCCTAGACAGTTATATTATGTAGCAGAGTGTGGGTGGCAGTGATGAGTAATAACTTATTATTCAGAGCAACTGCAACACTAACATGGCCATACAATACCAAAGTAAACAGTACCAGTACAGGGTATCACTCTTTTATTTCTGGGCACAGTGTTCATATCTGACGGACCTGTGGGAGCAATGTTTGCTAGCACTACCTGACTGTTGCCACACAAAGTACCAGTTTTACATTAGTATTATGTACTTACATCTCACTCTGTTACTATACACAATCTAGTCGCAACTTGACAACATGGGGGTGTAGATGGGACATACTTGGCTTATTACTCTCATAACAGTTTGGGGGTTGCTAAAGTGACAGGTTTGTTTTTAAAGATGTGTGACAATCAGTTGAATTTCCTGTCTGCTGCCTAAACATCTGGGATCAGCCCACTGATTTCCCAGGGGGACAGATATGGGCCAATATACTGGACATTCTGGACATATCTGTACAGCTGTGGGGTATGACTCTGTATGCAGCCTACTTCCACTACCAGGATTCAGACCATGGCTGTGTCTGCTAACACTAAAACACTGTCCATCACAGTTGTGTGTGCTATATGGATATTGCTGTATATCTCTTATCTGATATCTGTGTATAATTCTCTGTGGTTTTACATTCTGACCTTGTATTACATCGCTCTTATACAAGATTTCCTAGACAGTTATATTATGTAGCAGAGTGTGGGTGACAGTGATGAGTAATACCTTATTATTCAGAGCAACTGCAACACTAACATTGCCATACAATACCAAAGTAAACAGTACCAGTACAGGGTATCACTCTTTTATTTCTGGGCACAGTGTTCATATCTGACGGACCTGTGGGAGCAATGTTTGTTAGCACTACCTGACTGTTGCCACACAAAGTACCAGTTCTACATTAGTATTATGCACTTACATCTCACTCTGTTACTGTAGACACTCTGGTCACAGCTTGACAACATGGGGGTGTAGATGGGACATACTTGGCTTATCACTCTCATAACAGTTTGGGGGTTGCTAAAGTGACAGGTTTGTTCTTATAGATGTGTGACAATCATTTTGTTTCTTGTTTGCAGCCAATACATCTGGGATCATCCCACTAATATGGGCCAATTTACTGGTCATTCTGGACATATCTGTACAGTTGTAGAGTATGATTCTGTATGCAGACTACTATCACTCCCAGGATTTGAACCATGGCTGTGTGGGCTAAAAATGCAACAGTTCACATCTCATTTGTGTGTACTATTGGGATTTTGTTGCCTGTCTTTTCACTGTTTTCTGTCTATGTCTCTCCCAGTTGTACTAGCTGACCTCTGGGGATTACACCAGTCATATACAGACATTTCTACACATTTTTAATGTATGTTGCACAGTGTGGGTAACAGTGCTTAATACAACAGTACTATTAAGTGATTGCAAATTGACATTACCATATGATACCAAAGTAAACACATGCAGTATAGCAGTTAGAGCTTCATTGTCAGGCTATTACGATTTTATTTACATACTATCTATATGAGACTCTTCCTGGCATATTCTCTGGTGTATGCAGTACTTGCCTTAAACAATACAGGTTTTATACAGGCAACTGACTTACTAATACATTTAGATCTATTTCCTATGACAGTACATGCAAGAGTATTACTAACCTGCCTCACGTTGCAACTTCTCCAAGTGACAGTCATGGGCCTCTTGGTTCACAGCCCACTCACTTGCCACTGTGAAGGGCATAAGCAGGATATTTAGCCATAACTATCCATAATATACACGACCTGGCAATTATTAAACAGGTAGTGGAGTGATACTTACACACTACTGGGACCTGCCCTGTCCTCCTCGCCTCTTGGATCCACTGATCAAAGAGACCCCCCTTTTACTGCTTTAGATCGGCATAGTGATGCCTGACCTGCTCACCAGTTTGGGGTATGCCAGTGGCACTGGTGAGGTCATGGGCAAAAAGGTCCCAGGCTTCTGCTTTATATTGGCAACCCTGGTACTGGCCCTGAAGCAGTCTCTGCTCATGGTCTTTGACAAGGAGTCCTGCTATGACTCTGGACTCCTGGATGCCCCAATGCTGCGCCCAAAAGTGCACTCTCTCTCCCATTCCAGACATGGTGCCTGCAAGGGGAAGCTACAACCAGTTATGAGATGTATTCCCGTCTGTTGGGTTTAAATAGGGCTGATTTCCTACACTTTGCCGTGATTGGATGGTTTTGAAAAGGCTACGCTATGGGCAAACCTGCTTACCTAAGGTTGTTTAAAGAGGTATACCACTGGGCAAGTTGAGTTAGCTGGCCTACACATTGCTTACACCTACTCAGCTGGCCTGTACAATACTTAGAGTTGCTTAATATTTACTTTGCATTATATTTGTCTTTGGAATTGATTTATTTTTCATTGCATGTTATATATATGTCTGGTATCCATGATTCATGTGTACGTATACTGTATAGGGTCCTTGTGTTTAATAGGGGACTTCCACTCCATTACAATTACACCTCACATCTGGGTTTTCTTTAGTACCCTAGTTCACATATTTATGTTATGTAGTAGGTTATAGAACATATGATTGTATACAGATTCCTTTCACATGTTCAGTTTGATTTTCCTATAGTAAGGATTTGTTTGGTGATACCTCAGTTTTTATATACTGCTGTGATGGCTTAGTGGTTAATTACTGTGAGTATAGTGTATAGGGTTCTGGGTTCAAGACCTACGAAGGCTGTTTATTTTGTTGCTGGGCAGAACAGCAGCTGTTGGATACAGAGTGATTAAGGCACTTTTAAGCACTTGTAAGTGGGTTTGCGCAGCTTTGCGCAAGGGTAAGCAAGGCTAACTTCCGGTTAAATATGCTTACAGATAGTTAGCTTTGTTATTGCTTAAACTGTGTGTGCATTGCTTATCCCAATGCAGACAGGCTTAAACCCACTTGCTAGTGCTTACATATGCTTACTCCCACTTACTACTGCTTAATAGTGTTTACACTTGCTTACTAGTTCATACCATTGGGATGAACATTTTACAGGAGTATTTTACTACACAAGCTTTTTATGCAATGTAGTTATATGTATGCTATACCTAGGATTCATTATTATTCCTTAAAGGACTTTTTTGCACAAGTTCTGATGAATTACAGTTTTATTGTAAATAATACATATATTTTATGGTTTAAAGCAAGATATTTTTAATGTATGAACAGTTTACTATTGATCAATTTCCAGCTTTTAGAGCTTATTTACATTAATGTTCAGTTTAAATAGATATAAATATATATATTTTTTAGAATGTTTTAAAATGTAAGTTTGCCTTTTAGCGACTAATTAACAATTGATGTTTCCAGTTAATGTAATGGTTGGTTAGATATTTAAGCTGCTGCATGAACTAGAAAGGCACCACTTGAAAAAGCTCAGAATTATCTGAGCGAAAGCACTTGTGTTATAAGTCTGTTCGTATTTTGGTTAATAAAGAACTTTGGTTGACATTCACTACTTCAGCTGCTCTGTTTCCTGGTCCTGGATTTTCGTTACTTGCTTACTAGTGCTTACTCCCGCTTACCACTGCAGAAATTTAGACAGTAATGCCTAATGGTTCTTGGGAAGGTGAGGGATTTGGAAGCTTTATGGAGTTATCATTCATTACACATTTTACCTTCCATTTGTACCCCTGATTCCTGTGTACATATAATGTATGGGGCACATGTATTATCTGTGGACTTTGTAACGCTATTACACTGACACCTCACATGTGCATTTAATGCAGTATTCCAGTTCACAAATATTTGTTATTTAGTAGGTTATGGAACTAAAAATATTGGTCATAAAGTGATTTGTCATGGAAAATGGACTGTACTGCAGTGGCATTCGAACCGGGAATGACTGGTCATAAGGTGAATGCTCTTCCCACTACACTATTGCTGTACTGCTTCATTTGCATATATCTTGCTTTTTACCCTCTTCTGCCATTTAAGCTGCATTAACCATAGCTAAGCAATGGGCAAACCCATGCACCTACAGTTAAATTTAATCTGTTTCATAACATAAAAAAATATTTATATTTGTTGTTTTAACTATTGCTCTTGTACACATGGGAGGATGTTGCTGGGGGTATGCATACACCTATGAGCGGTCTCGCTCATTCTTTTCTGACTTGTCTGCTGTTCTTCATTACAGGGGCATGTATATTCTGAGAGCTCTACTCTCTTACATGCTCCATGTAAGATTAGGAACTCAGGCAGCGTGCCTTCATTAATATGCCTGGTGTGCTGCTGTCCTGCTCCTAAAGGGCCGCTTCCATGCAGGACTAAGCTATTATATATATATATAAATATATATATATATATATATATATATATATATATATATATATATGTGTGTGTGTGTGTGTGTGTGTGTGTGTGTGTGTGTGTGTGTGTGTGTGTGTGTGTGTGTGTGTGTGTGTGTATATATGTATACCTATCTATATACATATATATATATATATATATATATATATATATATATATATATATACATATATATATATATATATATATATATATATATATATATATATATATATATATATATAGTTATATAAACCAAAATAATTACTGGGTATACACAGTGCAACCAGAAAGACAAAAGAAAGCTATTCTCCTTAAGAAACTTATGTGTGATGAGTGAGCAATGAAGCTGTCATCAAATCTTGTTCCATTCATCATTTACTGTTGACTGCAAATACATCAAAAGTGAAAATACTCTCAGATCAGACAAAAGCAGCACATTGGAAACACTCTCTAGCCACACTATCATCCAGTGTTGCTCCTACCATGGGTCAGTGGGAGCGGGGTGGCATTTAATCTGCACTTGTCACCTGTTCAGCTCTTGATGAAGTGATACTCCATGGAGTGTCATGCTTCCATTTGAACTTAAACTGCCAGTCTGACTATCCTGGGGACCCATGACAACACTTTGGAGGTTTCATTTCATTATCTTAACATCACAGATATCATTTCAGTCTCAAAAGCTAAAGACAAAAGCTGAACTTAGGCTTTGAAATGTTTCTCATGGACGTTTTACTTCAATGTAATTAAATGTTGCCGCCTACTCACACAGTGTGCAAATCTCTTTTTTTAAGCAATCTTTATTAGATTTTCAATCTAAAAGAAAATAAAAATAGGAGAAGGGAAGTATAGGCAGAGTAATGCAATTATTTTGTGTGTGTGTGTGTGTGAGTGTGTGTGTGTGTGTGTGTGTGTGTGTGTGTGTGTGTGTGTGTGTGTGTGTGTGTGTGTGTGTGTGTAAATATTCTTGCACAGTCAGAAGTATTATCTTCAGAAAACTAGTAACATGGTGGATTCCAAGATGGTCGCTGACTAGAGTGCCTCATATTCCCAGTTCTCCTTACTTTCCAACTAATTGTCGTTTTTTTTAAACGCTGAAATAATAGACTTTGCCTGAAGATTTTTATATAGAAAGATTAAGGAACATTCATTCTTTAATTCTACGGCTTCGAATTTGAAAAAATATTAAATTTTTTCTTCAAAATACTTAAAAGTTCTTTTTATGGTCCTGGATGCATTTGGCCACACGCGCACAGAAGGTGTGAATTTGGGCCGCTTATCCTACTGCTAATTTTGTTTCCTGGCATGGCTGCTTCTTCAGATAACATGGAAACTCAAACTACAAAAGCTAAAATCTCAACCATACTGTCACCTGAAAAAGACACTGGATCTAAACGTTTAAGGACTTCTAAACAGTTTTCTGAAACTACTAAGTCAAACACTAAAGAAAAAAGTGATTCCAGTTTTCACATTGAAGACTTGAAATTAGTGCTCCAACCTCTACAAACTTATGGTTTTTCAGACAAACTTAATGATTTTGGTACAACTCTTAAGCACATTACAGATAGAATTGGGAAACTGGAAAATAAAAGCCAAGCGCTAGAAATGAGAATTGACACTATAGACTCTGCTGTTAAAGGTAAAGATTCCCTTCTTTCGGAAGCTAGAACCCGGCGAAACAATGTCATTATAAGAGGACTTCCTGAATCATATGAAAATCATACTCTTTTGTCTGTAACTAAACAAATTTTTATGGCTTTATTAAGCCAGGAGTCAAACTCAAACTCTGAATCCTTAACAGTTGAAAGAGCCCACAGAGCTTTACGAGCCCGTCAAACATCTATGATACCAAGGATTATATACACCAAACTTTTAAACTATCAAGACACACAAAGGATTTTGTTTGCAGCAAAAAGTAAAAAACAGTTTATTTGGAACAATCATAAATTGTCTTTTTCACACGATTTACCTCCTCAGATAAAACTATGTAGGCAAAAGCTATCACCCTTCTGCGCTAATCTGATAAAGCGGGGTATTAAATTCCAAATGCGATACCCAAACACTTTAACATTTACATTTAAAGAGATTAGATATTCAGCGAAAGACATCACAGAAGCTAAAAATATCTTTATAAAACTATTTAATGAAGTCCCTACTTTAGATACTTAGATGTCATCTGATATTGCTATTGATGTTATATGCAAATGTATCTATTAAATGGTAGGTTATATTTGCTTTGCTTATACCTACTTGACTCTGCGACAGGTCAACGGGGTTTCTAGATTCACACAATGTTTGCTGATTGAATAGAGAGATATATACTAGTTATTGTCATAATTTTGTTTGACCACTTTTGCTATCTGCTTACACATTTTTTTTCTTTTTTTTTTTTTTTTTTTTTGCTTTATTTGGAAATGATGTGGCTGTCTCTCAGAAGCCCTCATTTGAAAAGAACTGTTATCTTGAGAAACAGATGGTATAGGTCATTTTAGAGAGACGGCACACCAAAGTTATTTCCTGGCAAAAAGAGTGCTTTCTCATAACTGGTTTGGTTGAGGGCTTGTAAGGTATTATAAATACATAAACATATCTGATTCCGTAAATAAGGCTCTCATATAGCTTTCTTAAGCCTTGGTTTGTTATTATCAAGGCTTAGGGATGAATCGAAGTGCTTTGAAGAGACGGTCTACAATCAACAGCGCTGGAGACGTCGTGGTTCATCCGGATTATGGTTCCCCTATGGTTCCGGTGCTCGTAAATCAAGTGTTAACGTTTTGCTTAGATGTCTTGGTGCGAGAGATGCGAAATGATGCCCTCCGGATACAAGTGAATTCTGAAAAGTGCCCTTCACGAAAGTAACTATTCTTTTTTATTAATACATTAATGTATATTTTTATTATCGAGTGTGGGTTTCACTTTTGACAGTCAATTACTTATTGATTTATTTAAACATGATGGTTTCGTTTGTGCTCGTGTAACGCTTTAAACTTATGAAATAACATCATTTTTTCTCTATATATACTAAATCTCTACCTAATATTCAGTTGATAATCTTAAATTGGGATAGAAAATAAATCCATGTTATTTAGTTAGGCTAATATTGTAATGGCTGTATCATCTTTATTATTTAATGCAGTTAGGATATCATCTGTTAGTAATATGCAAGTCTGGGAATAGAGATGAATGTTAATGATTTTTATACTTGTTTTCTTACATGTTATTAGTTCAATGTTAGTTATAAGAGGCTGGAAAAATATGTGAGATGGGGTTTAATCTGGTCGGGCATCTTGTAATATGTATTCTTGTATATATGTACAGGTTGTTTTTTCAGTTGTTAGTTCTTATTAGGACTTCATTTAGTTCTATTTCATGCCTTTGTAATATTATGGTAACCAAATCTTTTGTTTTCTACACAATATGTCACACTTGTATACCTTCAATGGTTAGAATGAGGTGGTTAGGCACTGGGGGGGTATTGGGGGTTTACTTTGTGACAATACTGTCTGGATTTTTTAACCTAATCTTTGCGCAAGCCAATTTTTATAGCATGACCAAGATTTACATCACACATAGATTGTTAATATTACATGATGCTCATTCATTTGCAATGTCAGGATGCATTAAGGATGAGTTGGTTGAACATTGACTCTTGGAATGTGAGGGGTATAAATAATAAAGCTAAGAAATCCCTTTTATATCATTTAATTTTTAAATCTCAAGCTACTATTTGTTTTTTACAAGAAACATATGTGCCCAGAATGGATTGGTTTAAAGAGAATAATAAAAAGTGGATTATAAAAATAATAGCATCTAGGGATTCATCTAATTCTAAGGGAGTTGCTGTTATAATAAAACAGAACTTTCAAGGAGCCATTATTGAAGAAAACTATGACGTGAATGGTAGATGGTGCTATTTTACCACTAACATACATTTTTTAGACAAACCACTTTTAATTTTAAATTTGTATAGTCCCTGTAGTCAACAACATATGTTTATACTCCAGATATTTAACATTATTGCATCATTCAAAGATCATTATGTTTTAGTGGGCGGTGATTGGAATACTGTTATAAACCCTGTTTTAGACCGCACTAGTAGCTCACCTTCCTATTATTATCAAGCATCAGTGGTCCTTGAGGAACTTATGTTAGATTTTAATCTTATAGATCCTTTACAGTATACTCAACATTCTAAAAAAGAAGATAGATTTACTTATTACTCAAAATGTTATAAAACTTGGTCGAGACTTGATTTTTTTCTTTTATCATCCTCTATGGCCCACTTGATATTAGATATGATTATGGAGCCAAGATTTTTTTCAGACCATTCAAGAATTCTATTGAAATTACGGTTGGACGTATACCCTCCAATAATATCAAGGGGCAAGTCATGGACATTAAATAACAATTTGCTCTCTAATAGTGAAACTGAAACTTTATGTACACAAATAATTCAGGAAATGGAAGTTAATTTGGATTCAACAAATATACCCTACGATATTCAGTGGGCTGCATGTAAAGCAAGGTTAAGGGGTTTGTTAATCAGTAAGGCCTCATATCTTAAAAAGTTTTATAGAGATAGAGATCGTTCTCTTAAAAATAACATTGTATCTCTTGAAGACAAATATAGAATGAATCCCAATCCCAAAAATTACAAACAATTACTTGATGCCCAGAAAGAATTGCTTTCTTTACATCAACATAACCTCTCTATTTTGGAACAAAGACTTCTGGCTACCTATTCTGAATGGGCTCAGGTGCCCTCTAAAGTGTTAGCACGGATTCTTAAAAATAATTTTTCCAGGCCCCGATATCACCCATACACTATAACAACCAGATTTATAATTCTGATGAGGATATTTTGCAAATATTTACTTCCTTATATATGAGTCTATACTCTAAAACTTCTAAATCTAAGATTAAAGACCATATTGATGATTTTTTAGGTTCTATCATATTCCCTAAGTTAAATGAAGAACAACAGAAAATTCTCTCAGCCCCTTTAACTATTGAAGAAATTTGTGATTCTATTGGCAGGTTAAAAAATGGTAAAGCACCTGGTCCTGACGGATATACCGCCGAATTCTTTAAAACTTTCAAAATGTCCCTAGCCCCTTTTCTTCTTAAAATATATAATTATATAAAAACGAATGACATTTCTGATTTACACTGGTACACTTCCAAGACTATCTTAATTCCGAAAAATAATAAAGAAAAAACAGATCCACATAATTACAGGCCCATCTCTTTAATTAATATAGACATCAAAATTTTAGCTTCCATTTTGGCTAATAGATTGAAAAAAGTTATGCCAGTTATAATTTCCTCTGACCAATCTGGTTTTATGTCTAGTAAACATGCTTGGGATAATACCTTAACGTTAGAATCCATCATTCACCTTACTAAGAGTAATAATACTCCTATGTATGCATTGATATTGGATGCATCGAAAGCTTTTGATTGAGTGAATTGGGAATTTTTATTTCAAACAATGGTGTGCTTTAATTTACCTGTTACTTTTATAAATCTAATTAAAACTCTATATAAGGATTTGTATACTCTATTACATATTAATGGAATTACTTCTAATCCTATTAAAATTACAAATTGTACTAGGCAAGGGTGCCCGCTTTCTCCCTTTCTCTTTAATCTATACATAGAGCCTTTATTACTTCATTTAGCACAAAAATCATTCCATAGGATTCCTAGAGTCTTAAATACTAATCTTTTACTGTCAGCATTTGCTGATGACTTAGTTATTTACTTCCACACACCTATTACTGATCTTGAAAAATTGACTAAATCTCTGGCGAATTTCTCACTTGCTTCTGACTATCTTATTAATTCACACAAAACACATATTTTCCCTTTAAATCCCCGTGCTCATAAAATTTACTTATTTCAAGAAGCAACTTTTAAAATCACATATAATGTTAAATATTTGGGTATTCATATGAATCACAATGATTTATCAGCATTTCAAAATAATTTATCTAAGGTTTGGGCGGCAATTGTATTGGATTTACGTAGATGGGAAATCTTGAATTTGTCATTACTATCTAAAGCTGCAATAATCAAAATGAATATTCTTCCCAAATTTCTTTTTCAATTTAATTTTTCAGACCAAATTATTCCAAAACTTTTTTTTGATAAGGTTAACATAGAACTAGCTAAATTTCTATGGTATCCTAAATCTGTAAAAATTTCATACATCAAGTTGTCAGCACCCAAGACTAGAGGAGGGTTGGGATTGCCTAACTTTTATTTGTATTATTTAATTATTTCTGAAAATAAAATCTTAAATATCTCGAGAATGAATACTTCGAGACAGGTACATTATCCTAAATGGGTGCTTTTGTGGCATCAGTACATTACTACAAAAAATATTAATCCTGAAGTTATCCCTTTCCTACCTATTGATGTTGTGAATTCTCTTAAAATTTCAAATTTTTTAAAACAGAAAGCTAGAGCCTTTCAAGAATTATTAAGTCTTGTTGGATTGAACACTTTCTCTTATTTATTACAGCCATTTCACTTAAACCCTAACTTTAAGTTAGATAACGTGCAATTTGATCTTACAAAATTTCCTCAAATCAAAAATCTCAGAGTCTGGGATCTTATTAAACATAAAGATAAATCTTTATCTGACTTGAGAAAGATATTTAAGGTGAACTGCACTTATACTACTACCCTACGTCAACTGAGAGATTTAACTTTAGGCAAACTACAACACTTTGAGCCAAGGGAGCGGGATTTAAAGAATTTAAATATAATAATTCAAACCCTTCTACTTCCTGAAAAAATGCTATCCAAATCATATAATCTGTTAAATAAAATAGTACAAGATTCCACTTGTCTTTTTTCTAAATACTGGGACAAACATAACCCAAATATAACATTAGATCAGAAAATTTCTGCTTTCAAGATCTCTCTTGATTACTCTCCTTTTAAGAAGTTGTTTTATACTCAATTGATGATCAACAATAATGCTTACCACACACCTTCCAAATTGAACAAATTTAATGCTAATAAGTCTTTTTCATGCCCTTGTTGCACATTCCCAAATGCAGACCTACTACATATTTTGTGGTATTGTCAACACACTCACAAACTTTGGACTTCTTTGAGAGTGAGGCTACAGAGAATGGGATATCACAAATCTACCCTTTCATGGGAATTAGCTATTTTACATATACCTGTCATGCATTTATCTAGACTTGACTTACATGTCATCATATATATTTGTTCATTGATAAAGTTTTATATTTCAAAAAACTGGCTTGACCGCACTAGACTAAGTTGGTTAGGCTTTAGATCTCTGGCTCACTCGTACATTGCTGCACATAAAATCTTGACATTGTCTCCTAAAAAAATGGTACTTAACAATAAAGCAATTGATAAGGTACTATTTATCATTAATAGTGACTATTAGTATTGTTACATTTATGTGTGAGAATTCTTGGGTTTCATTATCTTTGTGTTTTCTCTTTATTATCTAATATTTTTAAATGATTTTAATACATATTAGCTATACAATTCTTGGTTATCATTTTGTATATATTTTGTACATAGTTAGGTTGGTTTTAACCAATGGAAGTGTACCAGAATTTCCTTTTCAATATGTGTAATCTTTTAACAACTCCTTAATGTGCAAATATATAAGCTGTGGTTTTCATTATTTTTGAAATAATGTTTTGTTATAATATTTCAATAAAAAGATTTTTGAGAAAAAGAAAACTAGTAACATACTCACCTCAGTTTCTCAAGCTACAACTTTCTTCATTAGGGACCAAACTTTTTCAGAAAATTAACAAATTGAATAAAAAAAAATCTTCCAAAACAATGCAAACTGTTTTATAAACCCTAAAGCATTGCTACTGCCATTTTTAAGGACAATATTGTCCTTCAAGGTGAGTGCTCTATGAAAATAACAGACCTTCCAGGGGTAATGAGGTTCTCTACCTTTGTCATCAGGCATCACAACATCCCTGTACAGCCCATTATTTCCCTATATTTAACTAAATAAAAGATGGAAAAAACAAACAAAGCAAATCTTGAAGCCAGAAAAAATGCCGTACTTGTGAAACTAAAATTTATTGTTAGTGCTTTCATCATTAAACAAATAAAGTAAATACATTCAGAGTCTCAAATTCAGCAAGTATATAAGTAAGCCTTGGGCCTTGGGCTTTAAGACTCAAGGAATTGAGAGTAAATGCCTTTTCCTACTCTGGGTTGAATGATTCTTGTTCCCTGAAATGTATTTTAAAACTTAAAGCATTAACCAGGTAAAAAACATTTCTATGGGGGTATTTAATATTTGACATTTTTTCTGTAATTAATAGTGAAGAATTTGTTTGTGTTTCTAAAAAGTTTTTATACACAAAGAAATCTGAATGGATTTACTTATATACTTGCTGAATTTGGATAAAGGGAGGTTGATGATGTCATCAACTTGGGACTATTTAAATTGTAAATTGAGCTACTACAAATGTCTGAAGAATTTCCTGTAATGAAAGGTGATAAAAGCACTAACAATAAATTTTAGTTTCACAAGTACAGCATTTTTTCTGGCTTCAAGATTTGCTTTGTTTGATTTCCCTATATTTCCCATCCTGCCTTGCATGATTCCTTACCTATTCATTTGTAAAACCATGTAGTAGTACTGCCATGCACCAGGCCACAGGAGAAAAGATAAATGCAATGTATGTAGACAGCTTAGAGTAGACAGCCAACCATCATTTTTACGCAGATGGGAAGAAGTCAGAGTACTCAGAAACAAACTACACATTTATACTAACTGTCACATACAAGCACTGACCTTACATTCTACAGCCACTATCCACTTTCTAGCCATTTGCAGAATTCCAGATTCCTTCTGTGACTCCTGCCGTATTTCATTTAATAAAATGTATTTAGTGCTATTCTTAGAAAGTGCAGCTCATATAGTCATGCATCTGAAAGCATTTAAACTCTTCTTAAGTCTTCTTGAGTTTCTGTGGCAGCTTTGAACTGGTCCTGATAGGTTATTCAAAATGTTTATCTGCTTCTTTCTTCCTTTTTTGTGTTTTGTTTTTATATGTTAATGGCTACTAAAGGATAAATCTAGCCATCTCACTTTAAATGCAACCATTTGTTTTAAAATAGGCAATGCCAAGAAATATATGGCCCCACCTATAAAATATGGTGTTGAGCCCTGTAGATATTAAATACTGACTTTGAAACTTACCAGACTGACATGCATACCATACCAGAAAATTACTAGCTATCTATTGCTTGCTACTTGTTGCCATTACATTTGTGATTTTCTTAACTTATGGGACATTGTTGGGAGAGTCTAGTGTTACAATATGGTTGCATTACTATAGGACAGTTTCCTGCAGTCCTGCATGTGAAACACAGTTCACCAGTGTAAATGGACTGGACAAGAGAAATGTATGACCGGTATGGGCCAGAGGTGAAGCAGCCCAAAGATGTTGGAAGTCTGCACTGTGAGGGTAATCCCTGCAAGCTGCTGTAGCTAACAGAGTGAAGACATCTTGGAACTAAACAGTCATGGCTAAGGATCATCATACGATGCCCATCCAAAAGTACAGAAGAGAGTACTCCAATGTCCTTAGCACTATGTGAGCTATAACTCACTTGACCTTGCTCTGACTGTCCTTAGCATATGTCTGCAACAAGTACAATGCCCACTCCCCTCTCTGGGTACATTCAGACAGAGATGAAACACAATTTGCACAAAGATATTCAGCAGTATGTGTTGATGCAGACTTCCTGTGTATGTCTGACTGCCATGGTCCCCATCATCTGTGCATATTCATTGTTGCCATGACAACAGCCTGCCATGTATTCCTGTTTCAAGGATGTCACTTGCACATTCCAAGCAGCTTCAGCTTGCCACATGTCACTGCCACAGCTGGTAGGTGCTTTGGTGCATTAGTCCAGTGTCTAACCATCTCTGGGTCTCTTGTAATTTGGCAATTTGTCCTGAGACAACATGGCCATATTTTGAAAGGGGGTCTTCAGCTCTTTCCAGTTCTTTCATATCTACCTGTAAATAATGCTGTGTGAAACCAATCATGTCTATTAGTGATATGAAGGACTGGATGGTAAGGAATAGGAGAGGATATGAATGTCCTAGAGACTGATTCCATACACAGGAGTCACAGAAGGGGTAGGCTCAGAGCCTGCATAATCCATGGAGAAGAATGAAGGAACACTTCATGTAAATAAGAAGAATGATGTGAGATAATCATTGTATGCATCACATGTTTAGGCAGACATCATGGTCTTAGAAGGTAACCTAATAAGCTCTGATTGGACTCAGAAGTCAGAAATGAGTATCAGCACTTATGCTCCTTTCAGTCTTCCCTCACAAAATGCACAGATGAGGGATGTCATCAGAATCAGTTGTGGACTCATGGTAATCTATCCTATCTCCACAGCATGTCTGCAATGGCAAGGAAAACAGAGCATTCAGGTTGCAATTGCAGGACCTCCTAGACAAAGCAGGGTAAAGTGAATTGGCCTTGATAAGGGATAATGTGAATGTTCATATCAGGAAAACAGACAAGGACATGAAGGTTGCCTGGGTCCACATACTTGTTACAACAGGAATAATGAAAGACAGGATGTTCTAGACTTCAGTCTGGCTATGGCTTAATAGGTGACCAATGCATGGATAACCAAAAGAAAAACACAAGATCACATACAAGAGTGGCCAGCATGCAACTTGGACAAATTTCCTCCTAGTAAGGAAATGGTAGTGAAGAAAATCAAAGATCACAAAGTCATCCCTAGTGAAGCAGTCAGCCTTCAGCTTAAACCACTGGTGACCACAATGAGCTGCATGTAGTCATCAGAAAAAGGCTCTAACCTCCAGAGAGACTAAGCTGAAGATGTGGAAGTTGACTGGAGTTCAAGGAAACACTTATTCCTCTGTTATCTCAGGAAGAAAAGAAAATATGTGGAGTAGAAGAAGAATCAGAACATCTCAAAATAATGTACATGAAGATAATAGAACTGATATAAAGTATGTAATAAGGTACATAAAGAAAGATGGAGGTGGAATATAGAAGTCCAGGAAGTTTAAAAGAAAGGAGTGCAGGTAGAAGTGAGAAAGAAAAATGATAAGACTATGCAGAGAAAGAATACTGGTCCGCTAACAAGAAGGGTAAGAGAACAATTGCAAAGGCAAAGAAGAATGTGTCACAGAACCACTAGCAGCTTTTGAAAAGTATCTCAGCAGATGTCAACAGATGGCAGGAAAAACTTCTGTCAGACTGCAAGACAAGACAATGACAGAATGATAAAAAGACTGATTGCAAACAAATTCATAAGGAATGCAAACAGCTGTTTACCCATCAATCCAGGAAACATCAAACTCTACAGAAGCTGTACTGCCCCATGAGAATCCACTCTATAAGACATGCACTAAGGAAAAATTGCATCAGGCAAAGTGCTGGGTTTGGAAGAACTTATGAAAGATATGGTCAGTATGTTGGGTGCATTAGGAGATAAATGTATCCTGTGAGTACTCATTGTGGTATGGAGAAATGGAGGCATATCTTAAATGACTGGAGCATAAACAGTCTAGTACCAGTGTGCAATAATAAATTCACATCTCCAAGCAGTACAGGGATAACACATGCCTGCCACACTGCAGGACAGTGCTGGACAGGGTGATTAATAAAGAAATATGCAGAGAAGTAAAAAGTAAGATGGGAGATGAGCAGTTTGAATTTAGATCAGGAGGCAGTAAAACTGACCTGATGATTGCATTAAGACTGATAGTGGAAAATAACCATGAGACAAGGAAAGAGTTCATCTGTGCATTCCTAGATTTGGGGAAAGCATAGAGCAGGGTCCTAAGAAAGCTGATCTGAGTAATCCTGTGATATTTCAAAGTACCATATATGTTGGTAAAGTTAGTGCAGGTTATGTACATTGACCCAATGACACAATTAAGAACAGTGTCCGGACTGATAGTGGGATCCCAGTACGTAGAAATATGTATTAGGGTTTGGTTCTGAGCCCACACCTGTTCCTATTATAGATGGACTACCATAGCAAATTGGTTGTGGGAGGAAGATCAGCAAAGATGTTATATGCAAACATTGTAATAATAAAAGCAGACTCTGAACAGTAACTTCTACAAATGACAGTGCAATGGAGCGTAAACCAGAAGAAATATGGGGTGACATTGAGTGCAGATAAGACAGTTGTCATAGCAGCAAATGAGGTTCATCAGAAGAAGTTGAAAATTGAAATAGAGGGGAAAATAGTGGAACAGGCACACATCTTTAAGTATCTAGGACTAGGATATGTGGTTGAGGAAAAGAAAAATGTGAATGAGGACATTAAAGCTAGAAAGACAGCTGCTGTAACCTGAGCGAACTAGCAGAGAGTGTCAGTAGAAGTGTGAGACAGAAGAATGCCAAAGAAGCTGAAAAGTAAGATGTATAAAACATTAGTGCAACCAGTGCTTTTCTGAAGCATAGAAACTTGGGTAGTGAAGGTAGAACAGTTCAGAAAGCTTGATGTAATGGAGATGAAGTGTGTGGAATGGGTAATAAGATGCACAATGTGGAACAGACAAATGAGGACATCAGACTGGCGGCTAAAGTAGCCTGAGTTGCAGAGAAGATTTACTTTTACAGTGAACTGCATGTAGAAGGACAGATTACAGTGGCTCAATTACATGTACAGGAATGGAGAAATGATTAGGTAATGAATATAGAGGGCAGACAGGAATAAGGCAAGAGGACATAAGGATGTCAGTCAAGAGGTGGGTGGATTGCATGAACATAGACCCACAGCAGTTAGGCATTACTGCTGAAGGGGGGTCACTGAATCAAGATATGTGGTAATAGTTGATACAATACCCAAACCCATCTAAAAATGGGAAAATGGGTAGCTGCTGCTGCTGCTGATAATGATGATGATTTCTAGCTCATTTTTACAGGTTTTGGGAAGAATAAGCTCACTTTAATAGGTGTGACACCAAAGCTGTATGCTAGGGAAATGGCTACAGCTGTTTGTTTTCAGTTACTTCCCATTTCTTATATCAAGAGAAAAGATTACAGGATATAAAAATGTGTAGGTTAGGAGGTACAAATAAAACGTTGAGAGTAGAAAGGCTCACAAGTGTAAGACATTTTTACATTGTGCTGAGATATGAGGGGTGACTTAATAGATTGTATATCTATTATCATGTCCTTTCGGCTTAGTTTTACCAAAATGTCTTGAACTGGGTACAGAATTAATGAACACCATAAACATAGCCTTTAACCATGCAAAAAATGAATGTGCCTGAGGCTTCTTCTGTGATTTAAAGAACAAATTCAGCTGATTATTTTCTCATCTAGGCTTGGTTATGAGTCAGCATCAATCAAAAACATGGACAGTGAAAGCCTAGTGACATCTGTGATATTGTCCTTAAGCACATGTTTAACAAACTGTACAATTCGACTGTTTACAAACTAAAGTCAGTCTGAAGACAGCATTTTAACTATTTTATACATACGCACATTTGTATGTATATATATATATATATATATATATATATATATATATATATATATATATATATATATAAATATAGATTCCCCTCACGAGCTCGAAGTTTCAAAATTTTGAATTGCAAATGGTCAAGACCATAAGATCAAAGTTTTGAAACTTGGAACATTTTGAATGGAGATCACCATACAGCACAGAAAGGGAAGTTTACCATTTTCCTCATTGTAGTTCAATCTTGGAGTTGGTATATTTATTTAGCAGGGGTGTGGGGGAAAATGGAAAAACATTTTTTTGTTTTTTATTTTTTTTTTTATTACAATTTCAAAGTTTCAAAACGTCGATCCTATTGTCCCAACCATTTGCAGTTTGAAGTTTTGGAACTTTGAGCTTGTGAAGTAGATACACACACACACACACACACACACACACACACACACACACACACACACACACACACACACACGCACACACACGCACACACACACACACACACACACACACACACACATATATACACACACACACACACACACACACACACACACACACACACACACACACACACAGATTCTTTTTAACTGTCTTTGTGATGTTGACACCATTTGTTGTACCTTTTGCTGGATGTCTTTCAGAGGGGTGAAGAAGTGAAGGCTGTCGTATGTTTATTGAGACCTAACTTATATCTACAGAGACTTTGTTTAGTTTTTGTTTTCATGATTCTTTAACTGTGTATTCTTGACTCATATTATTGTGGTGCGAAAAGCCGAAAGATACAACAACAACAACATTATTGTGGTGCGTTCTCCTGAGATGGTTATAAGTTGATGCTGGCACCAGGTTCATTGGAAGTTGAAGGGACATATTGATTTAATGTTATTTGTCAGCTAGCATTTTGTGCTTTCTTGAACTAACATGAATGGTTATAAATTACAAGGCTGATGCTGTTCAGTATTGTCTAAGTGGGTTCCTTCTATTATATATGTAAGACAACTTTTGAGTGGAAACTGCTATTATAAATAACTTTGGTTTGTTAACCACACCATCAGTCTTCACTCACACATACCACACCAAATCCTTTTCACTAACACCATTAACTGCTCCTCTACCGCCCACTCAACACATCCTACTATCACTCACCACTGCTCTCCCACTACAAAAAGTAACATAAAAGGAGAAGAAACAAACTAATACAATGGCTCTCCTACACTTAAAGGAAGCTTTCTATACATTAACTACTTTGGTTCTTCTCTGGTTATCCGTCCTTACATCCTACCACACACAACTTCATCTCACCTATCCATCTCAGTGGCAAACAGAAACCACAGCCAATACACTAAAGCTAATGCAAAATCCTTATATCTCCATTTGACCTTACCCCAACTCAACTCCACCCCTATGTTAATTATAAACCAGGAAACAAAATTAACCCCTACTTATCCCAGAAACAAAATAAAATACTACAAAAACTATGTAAGCTCTACCTATACCTAACTCTAAAACTCTCTTGCTGTGGAGACATACACCCCAATCCAGGACCCATTACTTCACTCCACCCAGACCTAATCCAACCAAATGCTCTTTATAACAGACCAACCTCCTCTCTTCTGCTCTTAAACATTAATGTAAGAAGTATACTTAACAAAGTTCATGACCTCCATGCACTATTGGCATTATACAAATCAGATTTAGCTATACTTACAGAAACTTGGCTTAGACCAGAACACCATGATAATGAGATCACACCCCCTGGTTACAATATTATACGGAAAGATAGGCAAGGGAAAAAAGGAGAAGGTGTAGCCATTCTGTTTCAAAATAATCTCACAGTAGAATAGCTTAACTACAACTCCCAAGATGAATGCAACAGGCTACTAGCGGAATCACAAAGACGCTGGAGACGTGAATAAATTCCACACTTTTAATAAAGGTTTAGCGCTTTCATCTAGTACAACTAGACTTCATCAGAACAACAATTAAATAAAATAACACCATTTAAATAGTAATAAGTACATATCAACACCAATAAGATACACGTATTTAATCCCAGCCCATTTCCTATGGCATCACTTCCTCATAAAAGGGAACTGGTTTAAAAAATATATATATACATGCTGCAATGAAAACACCTTAAAACATTAAAAAATTATTAAAAGATTGAAAAACTTGAAAAAGACCCTCCAGTACATAAAACCAAAATCCCTTATAAATAATATGGAAATTAAATTGTTATAGTAAACATTGTTAAAAATATACAAAAGAATTCATATTTTGCACCATTAAAATTAATATGTATACCTGTTATAAACAAAATGGAATAAAACAATTCCCATCCCTATCAAACACATATCCTAGCTTCTAGGATGGGCTTGATAGATATGCTGTCATTAATGCCAGGCTTTACTGTGGCATTTAAAATTATTTGCCACTTTACCTCTCTCTCACTTAATAATACCTTCAGGTTTCCACCCCTAGGATTAAGATATAATACATCTAGTATAGCAAATCTGAATGTTTGGCATCCTGGACTATCCCTAACATGTCTATATAAAGCATTATTGACATCACCTTTTCTAATAGCATACAAATGGTCATATATCCTATTTTTCAAATGCCAACCAGTTTTTCCTACATAAAATGCTGGACAGTTATCACATAAAGCGAAATAAATGACATTCTTGGTTTGACAATTTCCTTTCATAAAATAAATCCTATTCCTACCCTGATTTTTAACTTGTATAGTAGGTTCCTCCAGAATAGCAAAACAATAATGGCATCTCCCGCATTTTACAGTTCCTGTCCTTTTATGCTGATTATTTGTAACTCTTGTACATAATTTGTTTTTCAAATTCTGTCCAATCTTATTTGCAAATTTAGGATGTTTTCCTACATGCTCATATATCACCGAATCACTTTTTAACATGCTCCAATTCTGGAAAATAACATTTTTAACTGCAGATGTATGTGTATTGTAGGGTACAACAAAAGCACTATTAAATTCTTTACTTGTATGAGCAGAATCTGTGTGTATTTCATTCAGTGTTCCATGCCCTAATAGGGGTTTATATGTCTTCCCCCATTCATTTGAAACATACATAACCACATCATCCACCATCTTACTAGGATATCCTCTGTCTTTAAACATAGTACCTATGAATTTCATTTGTCGTACCATGTCCAAATAATCTGAGGTCATGCGGGCCGCCCTGATACATTGTCCTTTAACTATATTTTTCTTCAAATGATAAGGATGACAGCTACTGTACTGCAAATATGAATTGCTAAACGTGTCCTTTCTAAAAATCTGAGATTTAAAACCACAGGGGGTATGCGTAATGAGTGTATCTAAATAAGGAAGCTCCCTTGTACTGATATTATATGTAAATCGAAGAAATATGCTAGTTGTATGCAAATAATTAACAAATTCCTGCACATTTTCCACGTTGCCATCCCAAATCATAAAGACGTCATCCAAAAATCTAAAGTAACCCTTAATATGCTGCATCCATACACTCTTGAATACAAATTAATTTTCCCAATCTAAAAGAACTAGATTAGCATATATAGGAGCACTGGCTGTGCCCATCGCCACTCCCTTGTTCTGTATGTAATACTCTCCCTCAAAATAAATGAAGTTGTAATCCAGTACAATACTCATAAATTCACAAATGAGTTGAATCTTTTCCCAGTTTAGCTGTGTGTAGTTCCTTATTCAATTTACGAACATCTCCATACCTTCCTCTCTAGGGATACAAGAAAATAAATTCACCACATCAATAGTGACGAAAACCAACTCGTTCTTCCACAAGGATGGTATTAATCTACTGAGAAAATCCCAAGAATCTTTTATAATATGTGCAACATTCTGATAATAGGTTTTAACCAATTATCCACAACTTTTCCAAATGGAAGGTTTTTGACTTGCTGCCCGATATGATGGGTCTGTATGGGGGGTGCATTATATCCTTATGGATTTTTGGAATACCCATAATAGTGGCCAACATAGGATGCTCTACTTTCAAGAATCTGTACAAGTTGTTGTCAATTCTATCGTCTATTAATAATTCCTCCAATAAAGCATCAATACGTTGATAGGCTATATTAACCTCATTGATAGATGAAACTTTGTATGTAACAGTATCTTGAAGGATATTATGAATGGCATTTAGATAGTCATTTGTATCCACAATAACCACACCCCCTCCCTTATCGGTTTGTAAGATTTTTATATCCTTATTAGCATTTAAGTCACGTAGTACATCTTGTTCTTGTTTACTAAAATTAAGTCTTCCTCCAGACCGTTTTTGTCTGTCAAGTTCATACAATTCATCTATGACCACTTTTTCAAAGCTGGCCAATAAGGGATGTAAAGGAGGGTTGAATGTACTGTTTTTTCTCAACTGCCCTTCCTGTCTCTTAATATTTGTATCCTTAAAGTAAATGCCTAGATTTAGCTTTCGAACAAATAGCTTAAATTCTACTATGCTATCCACAACATTACATTTTTGGTTAGGGACGAATTTTATTCCTTTCCCAAATAAATCAAAATGAACATCTTGTATCTCCAAGGATGTATAATTATAAATCTAAAAGTCACCCCTTCCATATTGTATTGCATTATACTTAACAATATCAGAATGGTCCGAAGAGGTTACCTTTGATTCCTGTTGTATCTGTGTTGTGTGTAATAAGGAGTCCACCGTCCCCATTTTTTCTTCCCTACATGTTCCCATTATATTTCTTCACCTAAAAAAGTTTGTAAATCTCCATTGGAACCCCACCCATCCCTTTCAGAAAATATGCGTTTTCTAAACGGAGCTTGTTTAGTTTCATTTACTTTTTCCCAATGATAAACTTTACCTTCCTTATATTGCTGCATATCCCTCCGTAACTTTGCACATTTCCTGTTAAAAATCCTATTATTATTGTTTTTAACATATTGGTATTGTTTATCATACAATTCATGCCACTCATCAAACAATAAATCTTGTGTGATACGAACATTCAAATCATCAACTTCTTTCATAAGCTTACACACTTTACCATCATTGCATTTAAGAATAAATTTCATAAAGATAATGCCAAAATTATTGAACATTTCATTACATTCCTGTAAAACTTCACTAGACATGTCTATCCCCATAGGTTTTTTAAAAAACCTAAGCCCCATGGGCACAATTCATAAAGATATGCATTGATTTAAATATGCATTTTCTGTTTGTATACTTTTAACAACATATAGTTTTTTACCAAATAAATGAATCATATCCTTAAGCGTTCCATCATTAAATCCACTATTATTCACATTATTTACTGCATTATTATTTCGAAAATCAAAATCATGAATTTCGGAAAGAAATGTCTCTAGGCCACAGCGTTTATATTCAGTCCCACCCCTTCGGGGTTTATCAGATGTCAAAACGCAATTGGATTTAGAAACGCAATTAGTTTTTGAAGCAGTACCTTTAATACCATTGTGAGCAACAACAGAATATGTACGCTTCAGTACTGTTCTTTTAGGTATCGCCCCCAATGTACTTCTCCTGTCCTCCGTACGGTTACCATTGTCCAGTGTTTCGATACTGTCCTGTTCTTGTTGTTCGGTAACAATACAATGAGAGGTCCCAAGATTATGATTCGAAGCACCACCAAAGTCTCCTTGCTCGTGCAAAGTATCTGGCAACACCTCATTGCCAGAGAGATTACATAGGTGGGCAGAGCCCACTCTATCTCCACGCTGAAGCAAATTAGGTTGACTAAACAAATCAATCAGTCTGGTGACTTCTCCTTTGAGGATGGTCATTTCAGACTGAAGTTTACGAACCTCATCTCTTCGAATTAATGAAAAAATGGAGGGTAGTTCATCCAGCGAATTCATGCTGAGGCAACTAATAGAAAAAGAGTCCAAGTAGCCACTACAAACAAAAGCGAAATTAATCCAACAGGCTACTAGTGGAATCACAAAGACGCTGGAGACGTGAATAAATTCCACACTTTTAATAAAGGTTTAGCGCTTTCATCTAGTACAACTAGACTTCATCAGAACAACAATTAAATAAAATAGCACCATTTAAATAGTAATAAGTACATATCAACACCAATAAGATACACGTATTTAATCCCAGCCCATTTCCTATGGCATCACTTCCGCATAAAAGGGAACTGGTTTAAAAAAAAAAAAAAAAATATATATATATATATATATATATATATATATATATATGCCGCAATGGAAACACCTTAAAACATTAAAACATTATTAAAAGATTGAAAAACTTGAAAAAGACCCTCCAGTACATAAAACCAAAATCCCTTATAAATAATATGGAAATTAAATTGTTATAGTAAACATTGTTAAAAATATACAAAAGAATTCATATTTTGCACCATTAAAATTAATATGCATACCTATTATAAACAAAATGGAATAAAACAATTCCCATCCCTATCAAACACATATCCTAGCTTCTAGGATGGGCTTGATAGATATGCTGTCATTAATGCCAGGCTTTACTGTGGCATTTAAAATTATTTGACACTTTACCTCTCTCTCACTTAATAATACCTTCAGGTTTCCACCCCTAGGATTAAGATATAATACATCTAGTATAGCAAATCTGAATGTTTGGCATCCTGGACTATCCCTAACATGTCTATATAAAGCATTATTGACATCACCTTTTCTAATAGCATACAAATGGTCATATATCCTATTTTTCAAATGCCAACCAGTTTTTCCTACATAAAATGCTGGACAGTTATCACATAAAGCGAAATAAATGACATTCTTGGTTTGACAATTTCCTTTCATAAAATAAATCCTATTCCTACTCTGATTTTTAACTTGTATGGTAGGTTCTTCCAAAATAGCAAAACAATAATGGCATCTCCCGCATTTTACAGTTCCTGTTCTTTTATGCTGATTATTTGTAACTCTTGTATATAATTTGTTTTTCAAATTCTGTCCAATCTTATTTACAAATTTAGGATGTTTTCCTACATGCTCTTATATCACCAAATCACTTTTTAACATGCTCCAATTCTGGAAAATAACATTTTTAACTGCAGATGTATGTGTATTGTAGGGTACAACAAAAGCACTATTAAATTCTTTACTTGTATGAGCAGAATCTGTGTGTATTTCATTCAGTGTTCCATGCCCTAATAGGGGTTTATATGTCTTCCCCCATTCATTTGAAACATACATAACCACATCATCCACCATCTTACTAGGATATCCTCTGTCTTTAAACATAGTACCTATGAATTTCATTTGTCGTACCATGTCCAAATAATCCGAGGTCATGCGGGCCGCCCTGATACACTGTCCTTTAACTATATTTTTCTTCAAATGATAAGGATGACAGCTACTGTACTGCAAATATGAATTGCTAAACGTGTCCTTTCTAAAAATCTGAGATTTAAAACCACAGGGGGTATGCGTAATGAGTGTATCTAAATAAGGAAGCTCCCTTGTACTTATATTATATGTAAATCGAAGAAATGTGCTAGTTGTATGCAAATAATTAACAAATTCCTGCACATTTTCCATGTTGCCATCCCAAATCATAATGACGTCATCCAAAAATCTAAAGTAACCCTTAATATGCTGCATCCATACACTCTTGAATACAAATTCATTTTCCCAATCTAGAACTAGATTAGCATATATAGGAGCACTGGCGGCGCCCATCGCCACTCCCTTGTTCTGTATGTAATACTCTCCCTCAAAATAAATGAAGTTGTAATCTAGTACAATACTTATAAATTCACTAATGAATTGAATCTTTTCCCAGTTTAGCTGTGTGTAGTTCCTTATACAATTTACAAACTTCTCCATACCTTCCTCTCTAGGGATACAAGAAAATAAATTCACCACATCAATAGTGACTAAAACCAACTAGTTCTTCCACAAGGATGGTGTTAATCTACTGAGAAAATCCCAATAATCTTTTATAATATGTGCAACATTCTGATAAATAGGTTTTAACCAATTATCCACAACTTTTCCAAATGGGAAGGTTTTTGACTTGCTGCCCGATATGATGGGTCTGTATGGGGGGTGCATTATATCCTTATGGATTTTTGGAATACCCATAATAGTGGCCAACATAGGATGCTCTACTTTCAAGAATCTGTGCAAGTTCTTGTCAATTCTATCTTCTATTAATAATTCCTCCAATAAAGCATCAATACGTTGATAGGCTATATTAACCTCATTGATAGATGAAACTTTGTATGTAACAGTATCTTGTAGGATATTATGAATGGCATTTAGATAGTCATTTGTATCCACAATAACCACACCCCCTCCCTTATCAGGTTGTAAGATTTTTATATCCTTATTAGCATTTAAGTCACGTAGTGCATCTTGTTCTTGTTTACTAAAATTAAGTCTTCCTCCAGACCGTTTTTGTCTGTCAAGTTCATACAATTCATCTATGACCACTTTTTCAAAGCTGGCCATTAAGGGATGTAAAGGAGGGTTGAATGTACTGTTTTTTCTCAACTGCCCTTCCTGTCTCTTAATATTTGTATCCTTGAAGTAAATGCCTAGATTTAGCTTCTGAACAAATAGCTTAAATTCTACTATGCTATCCACAACATTACATTTTTGGTTAGGGACAAATTTTATTCATTTCCCAAATAAATCAAAATGAACATCTTGTATTTCCAAGGATGTATAATTATAAATATAAAAGTCACCCCTTCCATATTGTATTGCATTATACTTAACAATATCAGAATGGTCCGAAGGGGTTACCTTTGATTCCTGTTGTATCTGTGTTGTGTGTAATAAGGAGTTCACCATCCCCCTTTTTTCTTCCCTACATGTTCCCATTCTATTTCTTCACCTAAAAAAGTTTGTAAATCTCCATTGGAACCCCACCCATCCCTCTCAGAAAATATGCGTTTTCTAAATGGAGATTGTTTAGTTTCATTTACTTTTTCCCAATGATAAAAGTCACTCCTCAGAAAATATTGCTACCTCATTCAACACACACTTCACCCAAACCATACTATCACTAGCTAAACAACACAACACAACCCCCCTCCCCTCCAACCCACACCTTCAACTAGTAATCTCCCCACTACCTTCTCTTTTTCTCCTGTACCTACCTCCAACATAAAAAAACTCTTAACTAAACTTAAACCCACCAAATTAGCAGCAGACAACCTCCCAAGTGAATACCTACAAATTGCAGCTGATGCTCTGGCCTACCCAGTATCCATCTTGATTAACCGATCTCTGTCAGAAAGTTACTTTCCCACATTGTGGAAAGTCTCACATATAATTCCCCTCCACAAAGGTGGACCCTCTGCAGAACTAACCAATTACCGCCCCATAGCTATTCTCTCTCCACTCTCCAAAATACTAGAGAGATGCATACACTCTCAGGTCTCAAACTACCTCCTTACTAACAACCTCCTTTCCAGTACTCAGCATGGTTTCCGACCAAACCATAGCACCACCACTGCCTTACTCTCCTTTACAAACACTATCCTTCAGCATAAAAACAATGTCTATCTCTCCTCTGCTACTTTCCTAGACCTATCTAAAGCATTTGACATGGTCCCACACAAACAACTTATCTCTGTCCTCAATAACCTATCCTTCTCACAATCAGTCACCAACTGGTTTCAGAGTTACCTGTCTGACCGCCAATAATCTGTTGTATGGCAGAATAGGGGTTCCCCAAGGATCCATCCTTGGACCCCTACTTTTCTCTGTTTACACCAATAATCTAGCCTCTGCCACCAAACATGGCACACTCATCCAATACGCAGATGACTCTACCATCATCTGCTCAGCCCAGTCCCTACCCAAACTGCAAAAAGTCACACAGGAAGCCTTTTCCTCTGTTGAAACATGGTTATCTGATGCCCAATTAATACTCAACCCAAACAAAACTAAACTACTCATCTTCCAACCCACCAAACATACTCAAAACAACTCTCACTTTAACATCACAGCAAAAGACAACACCACTATATACCCAACTGAACACACCAAATTGCTAGGAGTGGAAATAGACAATAAACTAAAATTTGACATTCACATATCCATGACCATAAAAAAAGTCCACAAAAAACTAGGAGCATTATACAGAAATAAACAATTTCTCACCAAAGCAGCAAAGATTTCAATAGCAAATTCCCACCTTATCTCCACCCTACTTTATGCAGCTCCAGTATATACCAACCTAAGGCAATGTGATCTAAACAAGCTAGAGACCTGCTACAACAAAATCTCCAAATTCGCCACAAGGGCATCCTACTGTAGTCACCACTGTCTCTCACTTGCTGAACTGGGCTGGCTTGAACTCCCTCCTTCAATGGTATCAACTCTCACTCGCCCACAAACTAGTAAACCATCCACTAAATGTCCCATCCCTCCAGAATCTACTCCAACCCTATCACACCACCAGACCACTAAGATCCAGCAACAAAAAACACTTGCAGATCAATAAAGCCAATAACTCTGTTGGTGAAGCACTATTCTCTTGTGCCATAGCCAAATTATGGAACTCACTCCCACCCACAATTACCTCCGTACCGTCATGCACCAACTTCAAAACTTTACTAAAAGCGCACCTAAAAACATGCTGGCTATGCCCTTGTAACTCCCACTCTAATATCATCCACCCCATCCAACTACCACCTTTCTTCCCACTCCACTAACTACCTTGATTATAGCAAGCTCAGATGCTCGTAAGCCTAGTACTTATTATACAGCAGGAACTTCTCATTGTAACATTTGTTAATGTCTGTTATGTACTTCACAGATAAAGATTCTAGTGTCTACTGATGTACTATGTTCTTCATCTGTAAATATGTTGTAAGTAATTTCTATGTTAAATTGTTAATCACTATGTAATCTAATGTAACTACTGTATGTTTATTTTACTGTGGAGCTTTTCTCCCCGGGCCTCCGCTGAAAATGGACCCACATCCAGTCGGACACTCCCGGTCAGCAAATTTAAATAAAATAAAAAATAAAATAAATAAAATAAATAAACTTTACCTTCCTTATATTGCTGCATATCCCTCCGTAACTTTGCACATTTCCTGTTAAAAATCCTATTATTATTGTTTTTAACATATTGGTACTGTTTATCATACAATTCATGCCACTCATCAAACAATAAATCTTATGTGATACGAACATTCAAATCATCATCTTCTTTCATAAGCTTACACACTTTACCATCATTGCGTTTAAGAATAAATTTCATAAAGGTAATGCCAAAGTTATCAAACATTTCATTACATTCCTGTAAAACTTCACTAGACATGTCTATCCCCATAGGGTTTTTAAAAAACCTAAGCCCCATGGGCACAATTCGTAAAGATATGCATTGACTTAAATATGCATTTTCAGTTTGTATACTTTTAATAACATTTAGTTTTTTTACCAAATAAATGAATCATATCCTTAAGCGTTCCATCATTAAATCCGGCCCTCATGACCTTGGATTATTTGGACATGGTACGACAAATGAAATTCATAGGTACTATGTTTAAAGACAGAGGATATCCTAGTAAAATGGTGGATGATGTGGTTATGTATGTTTCAAATGAATGGGGGAAGACATATAAACCCCTATTAGGGCATGGAACACTGAATGAAATACACACAGATTCTGCTCATACAAGTAAAGAATTTAATAGTGCTTTTGTTGTACCCTACAATACACATACATCTGCAGTTAAAAATGTTATTTTCCAGAATTGGAGCATGTTAAAAAGTGATTTGGTGATATAAGAGCATGTAGGAAAACATCCTAAATTTGTAAATAAGATTGGACAGAATTTGAAAAACAAATTATATACAAGAGTTACAAATAATCAGCATAAAAGGACAGGAACTGTAAAATGCGGGAGATGCCATTATTGTTTTGCTATTTTGGAAGAACCTACCATACAAGTTAAAAATCAGAGTAGGAATAGGATTTATTTTATGAAAGGAAATTGTCAAACCAAGAATGTCATTTATTTCGCTTTATGTGATAACTGTCCAGCATTTTATGTAGGAAAAACTGGTCGGCATTTGAAAAATAGGATATATGACCATTTGTATGCTATTAGAAAAGGTGATGTCAATAATGCTTTATATAGACATGTTAGGGATAGTCCAGGATGCCAAACATTCAGATTTGCTATACTAGATGTATTATATCTTAATCCTAGGGGTGGAAACCTGAAGGTATTATTAAGTGAGAGAGAGGTAAAGTGGCAAATAATTTTAAATGCCATAGTAAAGCCTGGCATTAATGACAGCATATCTATCAAGCTCATCCTAGAAGCTAGGATATGTGTTTGATAGGGATGGGAATTGTTTTATTCCATTTTGTTTATAATAGGTATACATATTAATTTTAATGGTGCAAAATATGAATTATTTTGTATATTTTTAACAATGTTTACTATAACAATTTAATTTCCATATTATTTATAAGGGATTTTGGTTTTATGTACTGGAGGGTCTTTTTCAAGTTTTTCAATCTTTTAATAATTTTTTAATGTTTTAAAGTGTTTTCATTGCGGCATGTATATATTTTTTTTTAAACCAGTTCCCTTTTATGAGGAAGTGATGCTATAGGAAATGGGCTGGGATTAAATACATGTATCTTATTGGTGTTGATATGTACTTATTACTATTTAAATGGTGTTATTTTATTTAATTGTTCTGATGAAGTTTAGTTGTACTAGATGAAAGTGCTAAACCTTTATTAAAAGTGTGGAATTTATTCACGTCTCCGGCGTCTTTGTGATTCCGCTAGTAGCCTGTTGGATTCATTTCGCTTTTGTTTGTAGTGGCTACTTGGACTCTTTTTCTACAACTCCCAAGATGTCAATGACATAGAACTCATTCTTGCTAAATTAAAACTAAACTCTAGCAAACGCATAGTCATAGCAGGTGCCTATATCCCCCCAGGAAACAATACTGACACTATGGAGAACCTGCTACACTGGATGACTATCTCCCATCCTCATGAGACCATACTCCTAGGGGAGTTTAATATTGACTGGTCTGACTGTACCAAGTACAATCCCTCTACCCACATTAACCTACATGGGTTTACCCAAGTCATAGATAGCCCCACAAGAGTTGATAAGAAAACCAAACGACAATCCATCTTAGATTGGATACTTCTCTCTGACCACACCTTGGCAAGCCAGGCAGGCTAACTACCTGACAATTTAAGCAACCACCAACCAACCTACCTTATTAGAAATAAATCCCAACACTATAACCAACCCATCCTCTGAATAGTTCACAAGAAAAAAAACTTCAAAACCAAGGACCTAAACAATGAACTAAAACACTGTGACTGGTCTCCCCTTAAACACCTACCCCTAGATGAAGCAGTAGACTACTTTAACTCAACCTTTCTCAAAATCCTAAACCATTATGCACCAACCCGTACAATCAGAGTTAAAATTAACTATGCCCCTTGGCTAACAAAAGAAACCAGAACCATAATGAAAGATAGAGATAGAGCCTGGGCTCAATTTCATAAACTTAAAACCACCACCACAAAATAAATCTTCTTACCACTCTGGAACAAGACCAAAAAACTTATAAAACTCGATAAAACCAATTACTCTAAAACCATGCAAAACAAACACACACAACCCTCAGAAATTTTGGTTCTCAATAAATAGATTACTGCACCCAGGTAAAACCAGCACTCCCACACCCATAGTACCAATCGACGCTGAGGACATCCCTACCCAATATAACAAATTCTTCACCGAAACAGTGCTAGCCTTATCCAACACCCTAAATAGCACCACCATTCCCACTCCTTCACCAACCCCTACTACCCCTATTACACAACAACCTCCCCAACGCTTCTCCTTCTCCCCAACACCCACACAACTCAATACTAAACTCCTCAAGAAATTGAAACCTACCACACTGGCTGCTGATAAACTTCCCCCTGATTTCCTTCATCTATCAGCTGATGCCATATCTTACCCTGAGTCTATCCTCATTAACAGATCCATATCTGAATATGAAGTACCTAACCTCTGGAAAATATCTCATATTATTCCACTCCACAAAGGTGGAAACTCCCTTGAGATCACCAACTACTGGCCAATTGCAATTTTATCACCACTATCAAAAATACTCGAAAGAGTAGTACATATACAACTAATGCAATACCTTCTAGAAAAATAACCTTATATCAGCATCACAACATGGATTGTGTCCCTCCCATAGTACCACAACAGCCCTTTTATCCTATACCAACATAATCAACACCCACAGAAACAACAGACTTTTTGTATCCTCTGTTTTCTTAGACTTATCCAAGGCCTTTGACATGGTCAACCACAGTATGCTTCTCAAAACTCTATCTACCCTCAACCTAAACTCCCTCACTATATCATGGTTCAGCAGCTACTTATCAAGCTGACAGCAAGCAGTTCTATGGCAGGACCAACTATCCTCCCTTCTACCTGTATCTATTGGAGCCCCTCAAGGCTCCATTCTTGGTCCCTTACTATTCTCCATATTTACAAATCAGATAGCTGCTTCCTCTCCTTCTGCCTATAAAGTGCAATATGCTGATGACACTACTATCATTTGTGCTGCCCCTACCCTAAGCAAGCTACAAACAATAACACAACACAGCTTCACTCTGGCTGAAGCATGGTTTTCTACCATAAAACTTTTACTCAGTCCCCAAAAAACAAAACTAATTCTCTTCAGCCCAGGTAGATCCCCTGCACTCAATGACTTCATCATTAACTCCAAGGACAATACCTCAATCACCCCAACAGCACACACTAAATTCCTAGGAGTAGTAATCAATAACAAACTCAAATTTGATATACACATAGCCCAAACAATCAAAAATGTTCACAAAAAGTTAGGTCTCTTGTATAGGAATAAGCAATTCATGACCAATTATACCAAAGTCACCATTGCCAGAGCCCACCTATTATCCACCTTACTGTATGCCTCACCAGTCCTGACTAATCTTCACCACAGTGAACAAAGCAAAATGACATCTTGCTACAACAAGATTGCCAAATCTGCCACATGTGCCTCTAATAGAGCCCACCACTGTCTTTCCCTCAAACAGCTCAACTGGCTTGAGCTGCCTCAATTACTTCTTACCACTCAACTCTCCAAAGCCCACAAACTATATTACCTCCCAAATAAAATCCCCATTTTACAAGACCTAATACAACCCTACACCACCACCCAAGCCTTAAGGTTAACAGACCAAAATCACATGAATGTCATCAAACATAGGAATGAGGCTGGCAAATCTCTTTTAGCCTGCTCTATAGCAAAAGTCTGGAACTCACTTCCAAAACACATAACTTCTACAGGTTCTGCTCCACAATTTAAAAAACTACTCAAAACCCACTACTTTAACAACTGGCTATGCCCATGTGACTCCCCAGGCTAATCCACTACATTTGCAGTGATACAATGATTCTACCAAGGATCACCTAATAGTGCCTAACCTCTGTATATTAATTCTTACCTAATGATGTTCAATTCTGTTCGTATTTACTTATTCATCTCTGAAGACAGTTAAACATTTACCTACATACAAGTGGTATGCTTCTGGAATACAATAATTGTATCTATACATATATCTGTGAAGAAATGTAAAATATGTTCTTGTATAATATTGTATGCATTCAGGAGAAAGTGTTGTAATTCATAAAATTGTTATTTGTTAGTTTGTTTTTTAAGTGGAGCTTTTCTCCCCGGGCTTCTGCTGAAAATGGACCTGTGTCCAGTCGGACTTTCCCGGTCAACAAATGTAAAATGTAAAATAAATAAAATAAATCTGTGTACCTGAACATCCACATATCCACATACTGAACTTTGCAATTCATATGTGGTACACATGCACCAATATCACATTTTTCTTTTTTTTTTAAAACAACCAATATCACATTTTTCTGAGTAGTGGGTCCTCTTACTTGTTTTGTGTCCAAGCCCTGGTACCATAATAAACTGAAGCTGTAATTGTAACACATAGCTGCTAAATAGTCACACCTTATTTTCAAAGGATTAATAAACAGAGATTAGTTCAAGTCTTTGTTTGTGGTAATGATTTGAAAGCTGATATCTTTGGCAATGGTCCCTATTTCCATTAGGGATTTACTACAACAGCAGCTGGTGTACCCCATAACACATATAAATCTTAATTGCTGTATTCTCCATCTCCATCCCACTATCACACCCATGCTTACATCATTCACTTCATCTCCAACATTTAATATAATTTCTCCTACTAACATTATCCTATCTACCTTCTGATCTCCTACATAATTTCTATAAATATGGAAAGACACCTCAATTGTAAATGTAAATATGTGTACATGTTGAATGGAATACACCATAACCTCCTGAACTTAAAATGTACATATCTTTATACTGAACTATAAAACAATCTATTTAGATGTGCATTTATGTTTACAAAAGTGTTCTCTTTTGTCTGTGTATACTTGCAGTCGAAATTGTCTTTAACAAATCCAATATTTCAGTACCTTTACCGACAGGAGCAAACTTACAATTACAATAGGCAATGTTGCAATAATAAACAAAGCAGTACTGTCAAACACATAAAAGTGCATTGTTTGTAAAAAAAAAAAAAAAACACAAAAAAGAAACATTTCTTTGTTTTTTTAAAACAATATATACACAGAAGCCAAACAATTATTCTTTTGCCACTTTTTAAATAAAAGTGTTCCAATATTCAATCCATTTTTTCAATTGCAGGACTTAGTCATTTGATCAGTTTACAATCCTATGGATTCAATAAACTCTGTGTAGGTTTAGTGTGAAGCCTACAAAGAGTTTACATATTTGAGTGGTGAGCAGCAGTGCTAATTCCATATGCATGCCTTACACAACATTTTAAATGTAAACAAGTGTGGTTTCCTGGCTAGCAACAGTGTTGCCGGCCAGAAAATCATGTAAAGCAACATGGACAGCAGCAGACATGTAAATCTATTTACCTACAGGCAAACTAGGTCTGTGTGTTTGTGTGAAATGCCACAATGATTATCAGGGATATTAATAAAGCAATGTATATAGTTCCAACACATTACATGTTGGTGTATACAGTGCATTGTGGAAACCTGTTTCAGGCATACTGAATAAAAGTTGTGTAAATGATCAGTAAGAGTACAAAGACTGCATTATACATAAACAGTCAGTGGAAGTGTGTTTATTGAAAAGGGGCACACAGATGAATTGTAGGAATGAACCCAGGGAAAAAGGACAGGTGAAACATGATAATGTACAGCAGATAAGGGCATGTCAATGAAGACAGTTGCAGCGTGAACACTAATCACATACCAGCATGATACAATATGGACTTCACAGTGAATGTATATGCAGAATGTACTGCCACCCAGGATAATGCTACAGTATAAACAAGAAATGATCAACATCAACAATTGGCTTAGCTTCTGGTGTTAAAAGCAGGGCATTTATGCCACTTGTGTAGAAATTAATTTATGTAATATTTGTAAAGGATTTTAATATTTTATATTTGTTACTTGTGGTATTTGAACTCACAACATCTGATTACAGTCTTAGATTTGACTCCTGCAGTTTGCGTGTGCTACAGAATGAAGCATGCATGCTTGCTTTTACAGTTAAGATATGCATGCTTATTTTGTTACAACTGTATAGAAAAAAATTAAAAGCTAAAATAATACTTCTGCTGTGCTGCATACATACCACTTGCTTCCCTCAGTCTGTCTAGATACTCAGCATGGGCCTCTCTATTCACCATAATTTCAACATTGGCGGTAGGAAAAAGAGAAGAGGAAAAGAGAAGAGCATTATGCATATCAGTCTTGCCTACATACAGCTTTCTGTCCATTATAATTTCTCTTTATCAGTATACTTACACAACTGTGGGATGTCAGCAGTCTTGAGCTCATATAGCCACTGGTTGAGTGTATCCCTCTTGTGCCTTTTCAGGACATTAAAGTGATGCCTACACTGTTCCCCAGTGCATGGAATGCAAGTTGCACTGGAGGCAGCCTTGGCCAGACTATTTCAGGCCTTAGACTTGTTCTGGGAGCTGGTATTGTCCCCATAAAACAGACTTCAGCTGTGGCGCTTTTTAAGGAGTCCAATGAAAATTTTGGACTCCTCAGCACCTCACCTCTGTGCCCTAAATTGGGCACTTTCCCTTCTAAAATCAGACATGTCCAACCAGGGAGAACAGCAATAGCTAAGAATGATTTCCTGCCAATGCCTGTTATCACATTTACTGGTAGTATGCAAACCCAAACAACGATGCCAATTACATTTGCGTGATGTTAAGCTGAAAGGAACAGTACCAAACAGACAGGAAAGCAGTTTTGGAAACTGGAAGGTTAATCTGACACTTGGTATTATTTTAAGGGTTGTTTGCTGCTGTAACTGTTCAGTGATTTAACTTTACAGACATGCACTGAGGCCATAAACATCATGACCTGACACATTTTTTGTTTGGCTTTTTCACTGATAAAATAGATAGATTTTTACAATGTGGGATACAAACCTGTGCATAAGAGACGAAACATTTTCTTCTATAGCGGTGATTTTCCATCCTTGCCATGGAAGAAGTGCTTCTCACATACTTATGAATTATATATAAATACACATGACAAATTGTGGGGTTAACCATGTATACATGTGGCCTGACAAGATCCTCATTTATATATTCATGTGTGTATGAATCTTATTGAAGTCTGAAGGCCATCTAAGGCCAGATAGCACAATTATAATTACTGAAACATTGTATTCAGTATATCCTCAGTCATATATATATAATTCATATTAGCACCACTGCTATAAATGCTTACTGTTATTTATATTTATGTTTACATTTTTATGTGGTATTTAATATAAAGTGAAATGGAACAACAGTAAAAATATTTGTAATGTGCTATATTAGAACCCAGGACCATCTGTATTGCATCCCTACACTTAAACCTGCAGCTACAGGAATAGTTAAATAACAGTTTAATATTTTCCTGATCATTATTAAATTATTTGTGTTAGCCACTGCTCATCGCCACTTACTGTGTTTGTGAGGTGCCCAACATACTTGATAGAATTTATCTATTTATAAAATTGTCTACTGTCTGCTTCCTCTCTACAGGTGTTTTAGACCTGCAATTGTTGGGGAAAATTGCAATATTGAGTGATGGAAAGCAAAAGATGCAGCAATGTATCCTTCTTGAAATTGAAAATGTCTACATCCTGTCTGCAGGTGTTCTGGCTGCTTCTTGTGTGGGCCATTACTACAGGTTCGTATGATGGTAAGCATTCTGCAATCGAGACAAGCAAAGCTAAACTTGTTTTATCCTTGTGAGCAGTGTTTATTAGATTTCATCCTTAAAAGACAGAGGTTGGACTTGAACCATGATCTACAGATCATATATGCTGTGTGGATCAATGAGTTTAACAGAGATGCTACACACATAGATGAGTCGCAGTTGTAGTTGATGTATTGGTTATCAAAGAAGTACATTACATGACATTTATTGTGTTTTTCTGTTTCCCGTGTTTGCTCTAAGCCGCACACAGTGCAAAACTGGTATTAAAAAAGTCCATAAAATAAACACTACAAAATGTATGTTAGTACGGAAACACTTTATAATCTCGAAGTACTGAAGTGTCGAATTTCAGTATTTTGAGACTATAAAGTCGAACATTTCAAATAACGAAAACATATTCAAATTTGTGGTTATGGCTTTACGCTAAGTAGTGTCTGAGAGTGTGTTGTGATGGTGCTGGTTGCCGTTTGTGGATTTAGCAGTTATGTCAGGTAAGTGAGTGTTTTGTAAGGGTTTTGAGTGGTAGGTAGAGTGTGAGTGTGCTAATGTGTTTTATGTGTATGTGAGGGACTGGAGAATGTGCATTTGTGAGTTTGCTTTTGTTTACCGTTTGTGTGATCTCAGAGTTAGTATATATAAGTAGGGGGTGGGGGTGCAGGGGGGCTTTCCCCCCTGCTTATTTATTTTGTAGTTGTGTATATGTGTGGTTTTGTTTGTTTTTGTTGTGTGGGTGTTGTGGTGTATGTGTGGTTTGGTGTATGCTGTTTTTTCGGTGTTTTGTGGTTCATGGTTTTGGGCTCGGTGTTGTGGTGTTTCGGTGTTTTGTGGATTCGATTTCATGGTCTCGATATACTGAAATTTGACATTTCAGTATTTCAAGATTATGAAGTGAATCCGTTAGTACACATGAAAGACTTTTATACAAGTCTGGATTTGAACTCTCACATAAATGAACTTTCAAAACACAGGAAGGATGCCTTATCCCTGTTTGCCACAGAAACAGCTATGCAGCAGATAATGAAAATCATTGGGCATGCAAGTGAGTCCATAATCATCCACAGCATTTACAAGATATATGACACTTGTACACTTCTTCTCTGTTTGTACATGTATTAATTTCAGATGTAGTGCCATGTGTGATTACACAACCATTTTTGGCTATTGTTTGCAGAAATGCAGCTCTGTCTTATCTCTGTATAGTGTTCATGCTTCTCTTATCTGAGCAGTAATCTGAGACATGCAGTCTGTAAGTTATTTTTTTATCATTGCCCTTAAAATTTATGAGAATATTAAATGGCAATAATATGCAGTTTTCACCAAAGGCAGGGGAGTTTGGATATTAGTGAATAGAAACTGAGAAATATGTGCTGCAAACTTCCATTTAAAACCTTGATGCACATACTTCTACACATCGTAAGTGTATCCCGTCTGACACACCCAGTGGAGGTATGGGAGTTTGAATTACTGTTGTGTTTTCATTCTCCCTACCAGTAATCATTCACAGTTGCAATCCATTAGCAACAAACACAGAGGGAGTGCTGCATTATGTTTACATCTGGTACACAGATCCAATAATTTGGGGTTTAGCAATTCTAATAAGGTTACACCTCATTTGCATATTCCCCATGTTCACAGGCCTGAATCTACACTGTAAAATGGTAACTATGTAGCTAGGGAACCTGAAGGTAAAGAGACTTGTTTATGTGGATAACATATAAGATGATTATTATAACTTTGGATTTATCTGCACAGAAGACGACTGATCTTGATAAGCTATGATTGCATTTTCCAGTTATATAGTGGATATGCTGACATGCCATAAGGATATATATATATATATATATATATATATATATATATATATATATATATATATATATATATATATATATATATATTAGCAAATGCAACTTTTACCTGTAAGCACTTCATAGAAGTTTACTGATGGAATAGGCATTTTTGTCAGGGCATTTTTACTTTCTCAGATGCAAAGCCTTATTTAACTATTATTACAAGTGTTAATGTTATAACTGTTTCTCTTTACATTTTCTATTATTATTTCAGTGAAATGTAAATGCCCTATATTGTCAATGACACAGTGATGTTAGCCATCTAGGGTGGCCCATAAACACCTCTAGGGGAGTGCTGGCCACAGGCAGAGCTAACTGGCAATTGCATAAAAATGAATGTTATGTGGTAGATGTGTACACTTGTTTTGGGGACAGTTTGTTTGCTAGCAATTATAATAATTCACTGATGTTTTATTCCTTTGTTTTGTATAGAAATGTCATTTGCCTGTTGCTTTGGGGGGTGAGGGAGCCAAGTTCCATCTCTGTGCTGTCACAACCAAAATGTTTTTGCAGAGATTTGCTTTGCTATTGTCCTCTTTGTTTTGGATCAAACCTTTGTTTGTGTGTGATTGTGATATGTTACAATCACATAACCCTTATTTATATTTGAATAACTTGAAAGTTTTTTGTTTCTCCAGTGGTTAACATTGAAAAATGAATAATATGTAGTATATGTAAGCAGGACTTTTATTTATGTGATATTTATGTGTAGTATCCTTCTTTTATGTTTTATGTCACCTAGGATTATGGCACCCAAATGCCTAGTCCCTGCAAATCCCCCTTTAGTGACCCCAGAAGTGATATAATTGTCAAAGCAACATGGTGCCTTTCTGCCTTGAGCGAAGATGAGGGGAAATGTCTAGAAGAATGCAAATTTGGAATCAGATAGTGATCATTGTGAACACTGTTGGGGGATGCAACAGGACATATGATCAGGTGCACCATAGGGCCACTGGCATGATTTCATTGGCCTGGAGGAGAGCAGCTGCAGTCCCCCATGGACAGTTGGCTACCAGGGTGCCCTGCTACATGCTACAGAGCCACCACTGACACCAAATGAAGACTTCCTGTCCACTGTCAGGGATCCAGAGACCTCAGTGGAATGTGCACAACAGCATGTGATTGATGTTGGTGCTACTGTTTTAAGGAGGACAAGTATGTCCCAGGAGGAGCTTCCATGTAGGCTTACATATGTCACTTTTTAAAGACTTCTTGTACAGTACAATACTGACAGCAATACTTAAGTTTGTTTAACATTTTTTTAATGGGGAACTAGTTATAGATTGATACAGTTAAAAACACATACTGGTTCATTACACATGGGCTTGGGTGGGTGTGTCATCCAAGTTTCAGTTAAATGTATTTTTAATGGACATGTAAAGGACACATTTTTTCCTGCTGTGTTATTGTTATTGTGATGATGTTGTCCTTACAGTTTGCTTATCTTCTTCCAGGACCATCCTTCCTAGTAAGTGTGGAGTCATCTGGACATGGTAATGCAAACATTTTTATTTTAGTACTGATGAGCATTTCACAGAAATATTCATTTATCTGTATGTGCAAGGTGGGTGTCAGGACTGTGTGTGTGTGTGTGTGTGTGTGTGTGTGCGTGTGTGCGTGTGTGCGTGTGTGCATATGTGTGTGTGTGTGTGTGTGTGTGTGTGCGTATTGCTGTGTGTGTGTGTGTATTGCTGTACAGTCTTTGATAGTGGCACCAGTGTTAGTCTATCATATATTGAACTGCAGTACTGTAGCTATTAATTTCTTTCCTGTGTTTGTAGTTTATTATCACAGGTGATCCTGACAGTGAAAGTGTAGGACACTTACCACCTGATGTCAGAGTATCAGCAGACTTTGATGCTGATAGTGGCCAAACACAGGCACAGTTGGAGGGGGTACAGGGCTTGACACTGACACTGAGGTTGACATTCAGCCATCCCCTGTAATTCCACTGGACACAACCAGTAGGCCTCTGCAAACCCATTCCAGTGAGCCATCAGATATTGGACAGGTGGAGGGTGAGACACCTGATCATGGTAGTGTGGTTACTGTGGCTTCATTGTCTGTTGACTCTGTCCGTAGCCAAAGTGTGGGTGACGTGCCATGCAGGTGGGTTGTTTGGGTTGCTTGAAGGAAGCCTGCTGTCCATCCTTCACCTTATCCAGGTGGTGTGTCTTTCCATGCCACTTGACATATGTTTAGGGCTGTCATGGAGGGGCAGCCACACTCCAATAGGGCTTCTGAGGAAATACTTAGGGTTGTAGATGTGACACAGGCTGACATGCATGACTAGCTTGACCATGTTGCCAATTCAATGGATTGGATGAATGACAAGTTGGAACGGGTGGTGTCTGTGATGGAATGTCTGCTGGGAGGGGGGACAGCATCCATGTAGGTGTAGGTCAACCACATCATCTGATGTTAGCCAATGTGGCTGTGCCTGATCACAGTCCTAGAGTGGCACTACTTCCACTGCTCAGTCAGTGGTTGAGGTGTCCACACCTACATGTGGCAGGCCATGAGGTTGTGGTCCTGAGTGTACTCTTGAGGAGAGCTCATCCAGCAGACATCACTCACATTTAGGTAGCAGCAGTGCATCTGACTATGGGCATGGATATGCCAGTCATGGCAGAGCCATTTCTTGGGGTCAGGATGAAAAGGCAAACCTTCACGTCTACAGTGCATGGCTCACACCTGTCTGACATACCATGACATATTGCTAGTGCAATGCTTGGCTGTGTTTTTGCAGACACTCACACACCAATTTCACCTGGAGTGCCCATACAGACACACACATAATTAAGTGGGTCAGTCATGAGGCTTAAAGCTTATTCTGTCTCAGTGGCCATTTGATACTTTATCCAAATGTCTGCTTGTTTCTCTAACTTACACACACTCACTCACTACCTTTAGTGTCAGCCTAGGCTTTCTGCCCCCCCCCCCCACACACACACAAAACACCTTGTGTAAATGATGACAACTGTGACATTGCCTTGTTTTCTATCATTTGTATTCATGGATACATAAGTCTTTTGTCTGATGCTCAGGGTGCATAACTGACTTAGTGCTTAGTATATCTGGTTTTGTGATGCTGTTTTGCAAATTGTACTGCTTTCTTACAGGTTTTTGTGATGTGTACATCCCTGCCAAACTCTTAAACCAACTAAGCTGGACCAAGCCATAGATAAAAGTGTGACAAAGGCCAAGCAATGGGGAGAGTTTTTAAACATTGTGGTCTTACAAACACAGTTGATGGAATAACAGGTTTTGCATTACTGTTTTTATGTTTGTTCTGAGGGACGTGAAGTCTGAAATTGAAATGTGTGCCATTATTTTCTAAATTCACTTTTTAATGATTTTCCATTACAAATATATGAGGCCAAAATGTAGAGATTCATTGAAAATCTGCATATTTTAGATGTAAGGCCTATTATTTGATAGAGGGCACATATTCACAGAAGTCAGTGTGCAGTCACATCTTGATGTAGTTGCTGTAAAAATCACCCACCCTACACTTACTTACATTACCAAGTATCAATATGCAATGGTATACCATTCATTTGTATTCTCAGAGATTTAATTTTCTATTCCAGATTCAACACTTACCTTGGAAATCCAACAGTTGCAAGAGTTTTAGTTCAGGACTAACTCTGTCTGATGGTAACAGTACACAGCATTTAAATGGGTAAGTAAAGGTTGTGAGTGTTGCCTGGCATCAATGTTACTGTATGTATGTGCATAAGATTAAGGTTTTAGTCCCTTAGGTGGTGAGCGTGTGTGCTATCCATTGTCTCTTGGCCATTGTGAGGCCATATTGTGCATGTCTACATCTGCCTACACCCACAGCAGCTGTTGTTTCCCCCTCTGACTCCTGACCTGCATGTGGCTGTGGTGACCTTGCCAGCAGTGGTGGGATGTGTGACCCTTGCCCTTGCAGTTCCTGCTGAAGCTGTTTTCTCATGTTAATGTTGTGAAGCATGGCACAGACAGTGATTATTTCAGCACCTGTATGGGAATTGTACTGCAGGCTCCCCCAGATGTATCTAGGTACTGGAACTGTGACTTTAACAGACCAAACACATGCTCTATGATATTTCTTGTTTGAGCATGTGCCTATTATAGTGTTCTTCAGATGGTGTGTGTACATTTCTGATGGGCATCATCAGCCACAGTTCAAGCATCTTCAGTAAATGACCTGTAGGATTCTCCTCAGTAAACATTTCATACAGTTGATAGTGTGCCATATATGTGAGCTGTGGTAATGGCCTGAGTTGCCAGCACACACATTCAGGATGTTTCCCTTAGCATTGCACTCAACCTGGAAGATAATAGAGCGGTAGTCATTTCTATTTATGTACACCCTTCTCTGTTGCCCGGGTGGTGCTTTGATTTCTATATGTGTATAGTCTATGGCACCCATGACTTCAGGGTAGTGTGCTACAGGGTAGGACTCCTGCATAGTTTTGGCTCTGTCCTCAGATGTACAGGGAAAATATATGTGCTCACTGGCATGTTGCAGCATAGCATTCAGGAATTGATGGAGGATCCTGGATGCAGATGACTGCGATACCCCCAGCATGTCCTCTGTTGGTCTCTGGAAAGTTTCTGCAGCTACAATTCTAAGTGCTACACATACCTTAGTCTCCCCTGGGATTGGTTCTCCTTGGTTTGCTGTTGTTCTCAGTTGAGGACAACAGAAGTTGCAGAGTTTCTGTTTTGTGTCTCTATTCACCCTTAACACTTTATAATTTCCACTTCATGCAGATTATGAAAAGTTAAACAGGGTCTAAAAACCCTTCTCCTTTTTAGCTGTGGTCTATTTGCAGCAACAGCAGCATAGATATGGGCCTGCTACACATAGAAATGAATAAGAGCAACAGCAGCCCCTAACATTCCTTCAGTGTAGCCTAGTTTCCGTGGCTGTATTCCAGTACGTGTTTGAATTCCCAGGGAAAATAAGCACTGAGTCTTCACAGTTGCTTTATAGCTTGTTGAATAGTTTTTCCATTTTGGATTGGTTGATTAGCATACAGTTCAGCTGATTATGCTGTAATTAGCATGCCATGATGCTTACTGTGTTTGCGTTGCTCAACATGCTGTGTAGAGCCATTTACTGAATGCAAAACGATGTGCTATCACACAGTTTTAGCAGCCCGTGTAGGCTATATTGAATATTCACCAATCAGTATTATGGATTGCATCAAGATTTAACAATTTGCGACTTTTCCAACTGAAAAACATATAAGATAGAAGCGGGGTTATGACAGTCCAGATCCATAATACTCTGTTACCCCCAACCTGGAAGAAGTTGAATTAATACCAAAAATCTAAAATGTAACATTTGTGATAGAAGGCAGTTGCATCTTCAATGTCCACACAGCTCATTATTTTGTGCCATATAGTTTGAGCTTGAAGACATGACCAAATTAGATATATTTAATTTGCCCCAGGATTTTGGCAATAAAAATTGTCATTATTTCATATACCCCAAGTGCATAAAAATACAGGTGTCAAATGTCATAAATATAATAACTTGGCAAAGGTAAATCTAGATATCCGTTATCATGAATGCTTCTGAAACTGTTAGTCTGTTCTTCTGAGAGACAGTCAGCTAACATTCTATTGTATTTCACTAACATATCAGTCAAGGGTTGAGACACATTACACATCAAGCTCTTGTCGATGTTCCCTAATTTCCATTGTACCATTATTTGGTCAACCAGAATAGCATGCAACCAAGGAAATGACTTGATTCTAGCATCCCTGCTATTTCATACCCCTCTTAAGGATATACTAGCTCTAACCTGGATGTACTGCCACCAGTATGGAATGAAAGCAGAAAATAAACCCATGTAAGGAAGCTATTTAGGGGGCTCATCCCATATATTATTTATTGTATCTCTTTCTGTAGAAATGTATATATATATATATATATATATATATATATATATATATATATATATATATATATATATATATAAAATAAAAAAGGATTCTGGCTTTTACCCAGTTGTTCCGCCAGAGAGATTTTCCATCAGTTGCAATACCTGGGTGTTTCCTTATAAAAACTGCTATTAGCAAGGACTGGATCCTTTTACCCTTTAGTTCCTAAGATATCCCTTTCTAACCATAACTTTAACCCCCAAGAATCCCAGTTTGAAGGATAGAGTAACTGTCAGAGACACAGAGAGATATTGGAAATCAGATACAGATGAAGTTCAGGGTCAAATCACTTTACTTTCTCAATCTATTATAAAACCAGGCAATGGTGGAATTACCATATTGTAATAAATTTGGAACTCCGAACCCACCTCTGTTCTTGTAGGCATATGTATTCATAGGCAATTAATAGGTTAATAGTGCTAGGAGACTTTTTTAAGCCTAGTTATCTTTTCCCATTTGTAAATGACAGTACAAATCACCAAGGGGCATATTAATGGGTTTAAGTGTCAGAGCATTTACAAGCTGCCTCTGTCCAATATAGACATGAGTGCCTGTCTGGAGTAAATTTCCAATTCCACATCCATTGGTCCAGGTTATGTTTGAATAGGGTCAAGGATGAACAATGATTCAGATGGATGGGAAGCCTGTTCTGGAGTGGGGGTTGTCTCTGGCATACATATCTGTCCCTGCTACATATTCTGATTATGTTGCAAATTAGGTTTAGGTCCTAATGTTGTTAGGTATTTCTGATGTTGTTAGACTGCCAATGTTCTTCAGTACTGGATGAGATGATGCCTTGAAAGCCAGGCATACATCACCTCTCAGTAGTCTGCCAGATATTGAGTGTTACGATAAGGCTTTCAGGTGGTCTGGAAGTACTGAGTTTACCTCAGGTTTGGTTTAGTGAAGTTGATAAGTCTTCTTAGTTGCTTATTCAGTTTGATGAGGGGTTTCTTGCCTTGCTGGGCCATTGAACTTCCCAGTTTTGGCATTGTTTTTCTTCCTTTTGCTATACAACTTGCTAATGTTGGGATTCTTCCGGCATGGTTTGTTCATTGAGTTAGTTCCATGCTTATTCCAGGTGGGTATAGCTGCCTCAGTGCAGCTGTTTACATGATGGTATACAGTTTTGGTGAGCAAGTCCTTATAAGCAGCAGAATTCAGGCAGTTTAAGGGAGCTTGAAAATTTTCCAAGTTATCACTCATTAGTAGGAAGTTTGCTTTGGAATAATTCCTAAATGTATGGGGATTATATGGAGTCACAGATTTTAATTTAATTTTAAAAGAGAAAGCTTTATGTCCTGATATACAAGTGAGGTCTGTTACAGAAAAATGAGTGCAAAGATCCCCATGTTTGTAATGATCAGGTCAAGGATGTTTACATCCCTAGTGAATGTATGGACCTGCATGTATAATGCCTGCACACTGGAAGTTGTGTATGTTTGCTGGTTTATAGTGGGGTAGTTGAAGTTGCCTAGGAATATCGTGTTGGATTCTATGCAGAGTGATTTCAACTGGTTTAGGTATGTGGTTTTTGATATCCTTAGTCATAGTGGGGGAACTATAGTGTGCAATGAAATGTTAAAGGACTTTGCTTATGGTAAGTTGGAGATGGAGAAGCTCAAGTGTGTCATATTTATTGGTTAGTCTTGAGGTTTGATTCTTTTGGATGAATATTGAAACACTGCCACCTTTTGTCCCTTACTGTGCAATAGTTAATCTGAAGCCTAGCACTGCTGGGGTGCTCTCTATGGCTTTAAACCATGTCTCTGAAACTACACAGATGTCTATTTTCTCTAGTGTGAGGAGAGCTTGAAGTCAGTGGAGTTTTTTGTTTCACTCCTGGCATTGAGCAGTAATAACTTTACATTATCCTGGGCTGGTTTTGCTGTGTTGGAAGGTTTATTGGGTTGTCATTGCCTAAAACAAGGCAGTATGAGGTGGACAAAGTTTTAGCCAATATTTGAAAGCCTAAAGAGGACCGGTGTAGACCATCCCTGGTTAAGCAGTGTAGTCTGTTAACCATATTCTTCAAATCTGACAAATATCGCACCCCTTCAGATGACAACAGAAACTAAGCCAATTATTAAAATCAGTCATTTCTGTTCATAATGTGGTTTCATCCTTTGAGATGGTAGAATACTACACAATGCTTGGCTCATACCAGCCTGGGATACACATAGTCTGAAACTCCATCATGTCTTTCTTCATATAGTTCATAGAGCAAAGTATCAGGTCATTTACATCCATATTTGTAGTGCCAAAGTTGTACATGTACTTGAGGTTCAATGACCTGAGTGCATGCATGATGTGGTGGATCTTGACCCCCTGATAGGCAGCTGACCATGACCCTCTCCTTACTGAGCTTAGTGATCAGAACATTTGTGTGTCTCATAATGGAATCGCCTATGACTAGAACATTTATTTGTGTGGATGTTTGCCTTATGGCCTTATAAGTTGAGACCCCCATGGGTTTATGCTGCATGTGTCACAGTAGAATGTTTGGGAGGTTTCTGAGAACCTTTTTTGTAATAACTACATCTAGGAGGCCTTTCAGGTTTGAGTAGATTACTTTTAAGAGCCTCAGCATATGTGAGTCTATGAGCTTGGTCTTTAGTGCAAGTAGCAGGTAGAATGCAGTGTTGTGTTTTTCTGACAGACTGTTTGCTAAATATAATGGCTGTATGTGAGAACCTTGCCTCCAGTGATAATCGCATCTCTCACACACTGTATCTGTTTGTTTGAGAATTGGGTGGCTGTCAGTAAACATTGCACAATTGCTACATTGTTTCAGGATGCCCATTTCCATCAAGATGGCTGCAGGGACAGTAAGGAAGTCCTTGTTCATTGTTTCTGATGTTACTCCTGAGCACATACATCTTTCTACTGCTGATCATGGTCTCTTACCTTCCCATATATAGTCGGAAAAAATATTTTTTTCACTTTTTTGATATAGGGGAAGAAGTTTATATGAGTAGGATGCCTTAATTTGAACAATAGTTGGGGAACAAATTTAACTAATCCTGTACTGACCCTACTTGTTTTATTAGTAGACATTTTCTCCTCTGGCTGCCACTAAAAAGGGGAGTCAGAATGACTCAGTTGGCCTATCTAGACTAACAAAGCAACTAACTTATTATCTCACACATTAACTAACTGACTTAACATGTCATTGACCTTGTTTAATAAAGTCGATTTTTTGATATTTTAGATGCTCATGTGTGTAGACATGGCTGAATGCCTGGGACTGCTGATGAGATCATCTCTTCCTAACAGTTGAGCCAGGTGCTAAAATCATCTGCTGCTTTGTGCTAACCCAGGTGCTGAGAAATTTGTCCCTTGAACAAATGCAAACTATTGTTTAAGGGAATGTTTGGATTCTAAGAATGATCATTTTATATTTGTGTTTTGCATTTATTGTTTTATTTTATTCAGGCTTTTATTTATTTATTTAATTATTTACTTGTATTTGTTTATTTGTTTAGTTATTCATCTATTCATTTATTTATTTAGTTATTTATTTATTTTTGTAAGTAGGTTTGACTCAGAAATTATTTTTAGCTATAACTTGTTGCAATGCAACCAAGAAAATAGTAGTATTCTGCAAGAAAAAATGCAAGAATAAGTAAGAAAATAGATAACATAAAATAAAATAAATTATAAATATTGATGGAAAGTTTACTATCACAGTAGCTATCCACAGAACAGAAAACATAGGCATTCTTCAGCAAGATATTGAGTAAGTAATAAGGTAAAAGAAAAGAAAAAAAAATATATACTTCCACCATTTCCAAATGACAGTCAGACTTCAGCAATGTATAAGTAATATGTCTTTAAATTAAATATGTGATAATGATATTCTAACAGGAAGTGTCAAGGGGTTTTACAGTTTAGAAGTTCAGCAGAGCAAGAGAATCCTGAAATAAGGGCCAGTAATATTTCTATAGAAGAACAATCTCCAGGATAACACCCAGCATGGATTCAAAGCCAGAAGGATCTGCCAGTAAATGTGACCCAATTTTATGACTGAAATACAAGTAAACTTGATGGAGGAGTACCAGCAGATGTAGTTAAGCAGGACCTCAGTAAGGCCTTTGTCCCATAAGGGGGGCTGATAGACAAAATATGGTAAGATCAAGAGTGAAGAACTGAATAGCTACATGGTTACATGGTAAGGCACAGGTCTGTGATGAGAGGAACAATGTCAGGAATTCAGACTGTGACTAGTGGAGTAGTGCAGGGGTCTGTCCTTGGACCACAAGTCTTCAATGGGTTTGTTTCAGACATACCTCAAGGGAAAAAAGAGTAGGACTGGCTTCTTTTGCTGATGATGTTGAGAAGAGTCTCCATCAGGACTGGGAAAAAATGAACTAGTGGGCATAAAGGTGGCAGCTGAGGTTCACTGTAAAAAAATGCAGAGTACTGCAGTTAGACAAAAACAACACTGGTATAAATTATCATCTGCTGGGGTAGAACTGGTGAAAACAGAGCACTGAAACACTCTGCTCACACCCTGGTTGGCCAATGGAGAGCAATAAACAGAGTGCTAGGATACATTCCAGAACCAAATAGACATGTTTTCTACTCAACAGGGTCCTGGTCAGACCACATCTAGAGTACTGCATGCAGCTCTGGAGGACATATAAGAAAAGAGATATTGAGATGCTAGAAGAAATACAGAACAAAGCTACTATAAAGATTCATGGGATGGAGTCATAGAGATATGACTAGTATCTAGACGAGCTAGAGCTCTTCTCACTTGAAATCAGAGGAGATGCTGGAACATGAGGGATATGTGAAGGGGTCATTCAGGGAAGGACAGAGAGGCAAAAATGGGGTACAATGTAATAAATTGTAGGAACTAACTACTTCCTGGATCTCAGAATGTACTTTTTACCAAGGATAATTTAGACTCGTGGGAAGGACTGCTAAAATGTATGGTAGATAGGGCAACTATGAAAAGGAGAAGAATAAATGCATATGCAAATGATAATGCACTTGAAAACAGGACTAATATGCATTGCAACACTTTCTGTGGTTAAGGAAATGTAATGTAAATGCTTTGATGAAACGCTATAAATCAAATGCTGTAAGGTAAAGGTTAAAAGTGGAGTCAAGAAACAATTGACAAAATGCCTTTGGCTATAGCAAGGGGGAGGGAGTTTAAGCTACAGAATGTTATACGTTGGTGGAGAAGAGACTAATATTGCCATTTGGGTAGATGTAAGTACATTTCAGGGAGTAGTTAAGCTGCAGGACATTATAAATCAGTGAAAAAGAGATTAATTTTGCCTTTTGTATAGATGGGAGCATATCAGAGAGGAGCAGTAGTTCAGCTACAACAGCAGAATACAATCAATGTTAAAAAAAGTTGATATTGCCCTTTGGGTGGCTGGGGGCATATCTACTTTTTGCGCTGTGCTGCAATAATGTTTGAACCTAAGAGACTGTGCTATAAAATGGCCAATCTTATGTAGTAATACTTGTAGATGGTTGCAATTAGAAAAGGACTAATCCTTCCTTCTTGTGGTAAGCCATATCCAAGAATAGGCATTATAATACCTTTGGCTGATGTTATTTTAGCTTCAGGAGTAAGCAAATGTGAGTCATGTTTCAGTTTCAAGACAAATTAGATCTGAGAATTTATAGTAATTTCCTAAAAGGCTTTAAGTGTAGAGTTTTATCAATGTATGCAGAAAAGGAAACATTGAGGTCTAACCAGATGCCTAGGTATTCAAGTTGGTTAAATAAACTAAGATAAAACCTTTTGGGGATACTACATTCCAAGACAAGCCCTTTGATCGCATGAGAGGTATCTAGGGGGTCCAAAACAGCATGGTGTCTGTTTTTCTTTCAATTTAAGTTGGGTTGAGGCTCCGAGAGTTAATCCACATACTGATTCTATTCAAATTAATGGGTACACATTTACTGACAGTATCTGGAGATTTTTTGAGAACTAAAATATCAAGTTTTCTGCATATAAAATAGCATTGATGTCAGGAAGAGATATTTCAGGGATGTTAAAGAAAATAGTTAATAGGAGTGGGCCTAGTACCAACCCTTGGGGAAGAGCTATGTCCACACTGCTTTGTGAAACACAGATAGAGAGTGAGAGAGACAGAAAAGGACAGAGAGAGAGAAGGAGGGAGTATTTAATTTTACACTAAAATAGAAGTTTCACATAGTTTTCAAACTATGAGAAGGCTGTGTCAACTGATTTTTTAGTTATGTTCATAATCACTAAATCACACTGCAGCAATGCATTAAGCTGACTGTAAATTATGTTACCTGCAGTGAGGCTGAAGATATACTGAACCTACTGGCCAGTAAATTTAGTTCTAACTTTACCCCTCACTTCCCTCCATCTGTCCCTCAAAATATACAGAAACTAACTTTCCTCCAGCTATCATGCAAGACCAGTTCCTAAGAGTGCTATCAAAAGCTAAAAGTACTGCATTGATGGGTCCTGACAATATTTCTGGATGTATCTTAAATAGCATGAAGCACAAGCTAGCCACACCCCTAACAACACTGTTCAACCTCAGCCTTCATACAGGTTTTGTACCAAGCAGATGGAGAACAGCTACAGCCATTCCCCTGTGTAAGGAAGGACATTCCACAGACCCAGACAAATATAGACCCATAAGTCAGACCAGCCTCATATGCAAAGTCATAGATAGACTTATCTTGAAATTAATCGATCATAACATAGGGAATCTCCAAACACCGGACCTATTTCAGTTTGAATCATCAAGGGCATGTCATGCTTATTAAACCTGATGGATTTTTTTGAAGGGGGCACCAAACCAATGGATGAAGGCAGAATGGTACACACCCCATACCTCAACCTGGCCAAAGTGTTTGACACAATTCCCTACTGAAGCATAGTAGTAAAGCTAAATAAACTGTGAATAAACCCCCTATATCACTCACAGATAGGATGCCAGAGATCAAAATAGGGCAAGTTACCCCCACACAGAGACCAGTCACTAGTGGAGTTCCCCAGAGTTTTGTTCTATGACTTCACCTGCTTGGAATCTACTTTCTGTAGTAAAAGCAACACCAAATAGTTTTTATTACTAAGTTAGCAGATGACTGTAAGCTATGAGCAGTCCTTAAATCCCCAAATGACTTAGCTATCCTGTGGGAAGGTTTGTCCCAAATATATAACTGGTGCCAAATCATGGACTGAAACTAAATGCCAAAAAATTAATAACTGAATCATTTGGAAAGTCATGTATCCCAGGGATCTACCACATTAACAATACACCCCTAAGACTCGACCCAGTTGTTTGAGAGTTGGGAACTTATGTGGATAGTGAACTAACTTTTGACCAATGTGTGTACATTGTTGTAAGAAACTCCTATATTCTACAGCTTATAAATAAAGGGATTATGTCTAGATCTAGATATGTCATTCTTCCCCCTTACTCAGCCCTCATTAGGCCAGTCATTGAATATAATGCCCCCTTTGGCATGTATTTGTGTAGACACATGCAATAACTGGAATGCTCACAGAGATACCCTTCTAAAAGGATACAAGGCCTAAACAATATGTCCAACATGGACCAACTCAAAGCACTGTCAATATACTTGGTATCCTACAGACTGGTAAGAGATTACCTGTGTGTGGCATACAAGACATCCTTCAACCCATTACTGATGAATTTACTGCACATGAGCAAGTCAAATGGCATCAGAAATACTTGTTCTAGGGATCTAAGCCTCTTCTGAAATATTAACATAACAGTTTGGAGGGACAGGTATAGCTCACAAAAGATACCGCTGCTCTGGAACAGACACCTCATGTACATAAAATAAACTTTACCCCGTCCATATTCAAGCTCAACTTGGATCTATGGATGGGAAACAGAAAATTTATTCCAGAACTGCCCATTATACTACTAATGGACAGAGGCAGCTCTTAAATGCTTTATCCTATGCATGGTTCCTTTCAAATTATCAATGATATGATCCCAGCTGTTGACATTAGGGCTAATATATAATTAGCAACCATGGGATGGGTAAGACCAATCTCTAAACAAATGGACTAGGTCAATTCTAATGCATAAAGGGAAATTGGCTAGACTTAAAATGTCCTTCAAGGATAGCTAGTCTAGTACTTACCTATGAACCTATGAGGTAGACAATAGAGTTAAAAGCCTTAGATAAGTCTATAAAGCTGACATTATTCCACTCTCTCCATATTTACCACAGTGTCGTTTATGAAAACTGAAGTGGCATTTAAGGTGTTATGACTCTTCATAAAACATGTTAGTACTTAGTGAAGAGCCCCATGGTTACAAAGCTACACAGTGAGTTGTGAGGAAGCAGCCTTATGTAAGACCTTCACTAACAGTGATACAGACAAATTAATGATAGCACTACATGAGTAAAGAAACAAAGATGCTGTGTGCCTTTGAAACTATTATCAACCCATCAGACCCAGAGAAGCCATAATTCAGTAGTTTCCTTAACTGACAGTTTGGATCCTGCATGGTGATCTTACCAAAGAAGGATAGAATATAGCCTGAGTAATAGGTTCTGGGTGTTGCTGGTGGTGGGAGTGGTGGTGGTGGGGGATGATTGTTACAAAATGGCTGGCAAACAGATCCATGATGGAGTGTGAATTTGAGATGTTTTGGCCATCACACTCTGTTTTGAGCTGATCTGTTGTGGGGCATCTTCCTACCAGGACTAAGCTTATCTATTGATTTTTGTAACTTTTTCAGTCAGTTTTGTTTATTTACATATGTGGACTGGGCCTCAGGGGTCCTTTTGCAGCCATACCCTTGTTATCAGTAAAGCAGAATGAGTATAGTAATGTACAACAATGAATCTCCCTGTACACATTAAAAAAATGTTATTGTACACAGAATTGCAGTGATATGCTAACTAAAGAGATGCAGATGGCATAAACCTAAGCAGATATTTAAGTGTTATGCTAATATTTTGTAGAAATTTAAAGTTAGATACACTGATGCATGGTTCTCAACTTTTTCCTGTAGAGTTAGTTGATAGAGCAAAAATTAATTAGGGAAAAGCCCTAAATTAGGGACACTTTTTAAATGCTGGTACTATTAACTTAGAACTTATCAAAATAATTTACAAATTTAAGAGGGAATGAAGAAAATATTTAGAAAACGTAAGGGTTGTCTCTTTTAAATCTTGACAGTTGTTGACATATGGAAACATATGCCAGGGAATTCAATAAGAACCAACCACTGGTAATAGGAGCAGCAATCAAACTGAGCTGTTTAAAATGGCGCATAAATCTGCAATTCAGAGACATGTTAGACACAATGAGGAAAGACCTCATTATCTGCTAATTTGCACGTATGTGAATCACTCTTTATCACAGGTGGCAGGCCATGCATCATTCACTCTCACACACTCATGCACACATTCAAAAATATGAAAAACACACACACATACACCCACACACACACACACACCCACACACACACACACACACACACACACACACACACACACACACACACACACACACACACACACACACACACGCACACACGTACACGCGTACACTCACACATGCACACACACACACACACACACACACACACACACACACACACACACACACACACAAACATGGACTTATGGTAGTATCTACATATGTGTGAGCATGGACAGATTGCAAGTTAATTATCAATAAGTGCGATTAAAAACTCTCACTGTTAGTTTTATCAAGATGTATTCAAAGAAAATCTGGATTTAAGGCAATGCAATTCAGTGATAACAGGAGTCTGAAGGGCAAAATAATATAACATGCATAATATAGACAGAGGATTATGTTCGGGTGGCCGATCATAACAAGTACATTATGTGTTCGAGACATGGATGCCAAAACATTCTCTCTTGAGGTGAATTTTGGCATCCATGCTGAGAATACATCATTCTTCATTATGGTCAGAGATCCAATCATAATTCTTTGTAGTTCATAGTTAGTTAAAAATTGTTTAAAAAAAATCATGACGTCAGTGGATTTGAAAGATGACTGATGTCCATATGTATTCCCTGAGTAAGGGAAGCAGCAGTAGCCAAACTACTTGGTGTACTTTAGCAGGCAGAACCAGGAGTTGAAACAAAGCTGTTTCATGCTCTTCTGCTGTTGCTGCTGTTTACTGGTTAGCACTATCTGCTTTTAGTGCAGACGCAATGCTAACAGCACCTAAGGGCCTCGGAGTGTTGCTAAGGTCACATCTTGTGCTATAGCAGCACTGAACCAGGATATAATTTAACCCCTTTTTGAGTCTAATCACAGCACTTCATGAACTACAGCATAATAATACCTGATGTGGCGGAAATTTCTGAGGAATGCAAAGACAAATGTCCTCAATGACTCTAGAAGGTCTGCTATTCTCAACAATGTCCACCCTGAAGGAATTTATAACACAGAAAAAGGATTATCAATTTGTTTTTTAATAATAAAGTTTCTGTTCTTCCTTAATGTTTCTATTTTTTCCTGTTTTTATTAGACAGAGGAATATCAGTAGAAAGAATTATGAACAAACACAATCCAGCTTCACAGAAGGAAAATAAAATAATCTTTATAAAATGATTTGACATGTCCCATATTCTAATAAGAGTGCCTGGAATGTAATAATTAGAAGAGAACAAGAACAATTGCATTCTACTATAAGAAGCACAACAGTAAAGCTTTAAAAAGCATAAATGTACACATTCAATACTGGAATACAAAATTATGAAAAAAGTGTCATTGCAGCCAAATATACATTTATTATGTATATATCTGGGAGAAATAAAAAAGTATTTTAACTTCAAGGTAATAAGTGAAAAAAAACTCCTTCATTAGTTACATCAAATAATACTGAATTAATGTAAAAGACTAAAAATTAGAATAAGAAATGAGAATGGAATAAGCAAGGGGAAATGGGGGTCTCTTGTTTCTAAGAAGCACTGATAAGGAAAAAGTAACAGTGAATAAAGACAACTGAGTGTTTTCTTATAATTGTGGCAAAGGTGGACATTAGCAATAAAACAATATCTAAAGTCAACCTTGAAGGTTAATATTTGGGGTTGTTTTCTATGTCAACAGGGACAGCACAATGATGCAGCGGATAGTGTTGCCACCTCACAGCAATAGGTTCCTTGGTTCAATTCTTGGCTGTGGTACCTTATGGGCGGAGTCTGCATATCCTCCCTGAGTTTGTGTGGGTTTCATCCCACATTCAAAAGATATACAGTAGGTAAATAGGACATTCTAAATTGCCCGTAGGTGTGAGTAAGAATATGTGGTGTGGCAGGGATAACCACCCAGCAGTGTAAACCTTGTCTCTAGATGATTGTCACTACACTAACCCCATATGGGGAAAAAAGGGGTTATGGATGGAATAGAATGGAAGAAATTAATTGTCTTTATATTTGAAAGCTAAAACAAAGGCACACACTTTTCATTCACTGTTACCTTTGCTTTAAGGTTCAAGTATGTACTACAATCCAGTTCAAAAAAACAAAACTGCACTTACAGGAAGTTAACATGTTGCAGAGGATAACAGTTTAACCATATTTCCAACTTAAAGCCAGCAGCACATTGTAGAAATGTATTTATGTTTTAACCAGGCTCTCCAGTTTAATAGTAATAATAAATGTCTTTCCTTAGGCTGAAATACTCCTTCTCCAGCCACTCCTGGATTAAACAATGACAGCTTTCCTTCCTAATGCCAGAATTCTCCTTCTGACTTCTGCAGTTACGCTTCTCCACTTAGGTTATCTTAGTTGAGGATCTATTCCTCTCCTCAAGAATCAGGAATATGACTCTCTGCACACTCATCATCATCATCATCATCTCCTTTTTACCCATTTGCTACATTGGTCAGGGCTTCACATCAAGTCTCACCATCTCTCTTGATTCAATACCACTCTCCTACCTTCTTTGACATTCATGTCTGACTGCTTCAGGTCTTCTCTCACACAATCCATCCTTCCCTTTGCTGGAAGCCTTTGTTTCCTGTTGTCTCTTTTCTGCCTGTCCCAAATTTTCTTCATCAGTTTGTACATACATACATACATACATATATACAAATGTTTCAAGCACGGGCATTAAAGCCCTTCTAGCTTGCCAATATGCCAAAACACTTGTTCCCATAATAAATATCTAGTACTTGCTTTAATGTAATTTGGTAGTCTGTTCCAAGTATTAGCTACTCTGTCAGAGAACTAGTTTGTCTTCTACCATCTTGTAAATGTGCCCAAACCAGCATAATCTTCTGTTCTCCATGACCTTCTCTGCAGTTAGGGCTACTTGGCCTTCTGATCACCCATCTCAGGCACTTTATCACCATCACTTCTAGCTTCCTCAGCTGCTCTGCCCTTACTACCCACATTTCTGTTCACTGTTCTGTACACCTTACTTTTCATTTTCTTTGGCATTCGTCTGTTACACACTACCTCTTACACTCTGTACCAGTTGGCTGTGACCCTTCTGATTCTAGCTTTGACCACCTCATTCAGATTTCCCTTCTCTTCAACCATCCCCTACAGGTACTTGAAGCTGCTAACCTGTTCTGGTATTTTTTATTCTATCTCAGTTTTCTGCTTCTTCTGATTTCTCCCATTTGCTACCATTACAACTCTCTTATCTGCACTGAGATTCAATCCCATGTGTCTTTGGTTTTGCATTCCATTCTCCTATTCTATGCTACTAAAGTTCTTGCTCAGGGTCTGCTTGTAGTGCCACATTGTCTGCATTTAACACCTTTGTTGATCTGCCCCCTCCTACCTCTGCTAATGTAGTCCATCACCAATTTGAAAAGAACTGGGCACAGAGCTGAACCCTGATGTACACCTACTCCTATTGGAAACCTCTCTGTAAGTCTGAACACTGTTCATAAATGTGTGGGTCCTTGCACAGAGCCTACACTAATTCTGCCAGTGATTCTATGACTTAAAATAATTGCAGGACTGCCCAAATCAGCTTTCTTAGTAACTTGCCATATTTTTTCTCCAAGTCTAGGAATGCCCAGTTGGATTCTTTCCTTATCTTTAGCCTCTTTTCAGCTATCTGTCTCACTGCAAACAACAGGTCAGTCTTACTGCACCTTGATATGACTTTGAATTGCTTATATCCAGTCTTACTTTCTGGATATACATTTATCAGTCACTGTCTCAAGAACTTTCATGCAGTGTGACAGGAGTTTGTTGTCTCTCTACTGCCCACATTTGTGGATGTCCCCTTTGTTCTTGTATACTCTCACTAGTATGCCAGTTCTCCATTCATCTGGGGTATACCTTTCTCTCCATACTGCAATGAGGACCCACAGAAGCCATTTTTTCCCTAACTCATCCAACATCATTATCATATCTGCTGTGACTTCATCTGAGCCTGCTGATTTCACTGACTTCATTTTCTTTAGTGCTGTTCTTAATTTTATGGTGGGCTCCTCTTCTTCTCTCATAGTAAGCTGTGTTGGGGGCAGTACAGCTTATGTGGAATTTTCTTTATTCAGAAGCTGCTAGAAGTACTCCTTCCATCTGTCTTTCATGCCCTGTGAATTGGTAAGCAGGTTGTTGCTGCCTTCCTTTATGAAGGATACATCATAACTATTTTCTTTATCTTTTGTCTTTGCCTTGCAGCTTCATAGAGTTTCTTTGTGCCATCTGCAGAATCACTTTCCAGAAACTGATAATGGGTTTCTTATGCCTTCTTCTTTGCTATTGCAAATGCTGTCTTAGCCTCTGTTAGATAGCCACTATTCCTTCTTAGACTGATCCATCTTTTCTATATGCCACTTTTTCCTGCACTCCTTTCTTTTGAGAACTTTCTGGATGTCCTCATTCCACCGCCAGCTTTCCTTGTGTACCTTATTTGCATACCTTGCTTGGCTACATCTCTCTTCTGTAGTCCTCACACATGCTGTTTTCAGGTGCTGTCATTCATCTTCTTCCCCTCCATCTAGCTTCTCAATTTCTTTAAACTCTTGTGATTTCTCTGCAGTCAACTTCCAGTTTTTCAGCTTAGTCTCTGTTAACCTTAATGCCTTTTCTTACCATTGCTTGTAGCTGATTGTGGCCACCATTGGTTTATGTTGTAGACTGACTGTTTCACTGGGAATAACTTTGCAAATGCTGACTTTACCTCAATGTCCTTTCCTTACTAGGAGGAAGTCTACCCGAGTTGCATGTTGGCCACTCTTGTATGTCATCTTGTGGCTGTCTGTCTTGCTGAACCATGTGTGGGCTACTATCAAGCCATTTGCCAGACAGAAGTCTAGAGTAGCCTCTTCTTCTTTATTCCTGTTGCTTCAGTCATGTGGACCTGAACAATCCTCCTCTCCTGTTTTATCTATCCCAATATGTGCATTAAAGTTCCCGATTATCAACACCAGCCTATGTACTGCTTTATCTAGTAGGACCTGCAACTGCTGCTTGCTGAGTCCCTGCTCCACTAACACCCTAATACTCAGCTCAAGACAGGCTGCCCTCAAATAGTCACCTTGGAGACCTGCCATCTTCTGAGGTAAGGTAATGTGTAACCTGGGAAACACCAGCCTGTTTCTTGTGTATGTAGCAGAAAATGCCCCTGGTCAATGTGCAAGTACAGACAACATATGAAAAAAGTTAGATAAACAAGCTTGATGAGGCAGTATTACAGTCTAAATTAGAAGTTATAGTCAGCTTATGTGGGGACTGAATCTATGTCCTGACTGCTGAATGGAGGCTATATATTTTCAGTACTCTTCAGCTATAGGAATACTGGAGAGTTTCCACCACATGGTGATCATCTTGACAGAGCAGTAATTATTACGTAAACAATTTTTCAGTTTTGCTTACAACTGAAAATGGGAAATAGAAATCTGTTTTTTAAAGAAAGGTCAGTACCCCACATACATTTACAGCTTTGTTTAATTGTCTTCCAAAAAGGATGGATATTAGAACAATCATATAAATATTCTATGAAGTACCAGTGGTCCCCTGTGTGCACCTTCAATGAGTTGTTTCAGAAGATGGGACATATGTGCTAATCTCTGGTGTGTAGAACATTCTGTGAAAATTTTTGCATGCAATGATTTTCCAGTTAGGCGAACAGGTTATAGTATTTGCAATAGCCAAAATTCAGGATATATTTGTGTCATTTATGCCTGTTCTGTTGTTCACTGTCAACAAGCTCATCGAGGGAGGGCAGTGAATTTTTCTGAAATTTCACATTCATTAATTTGGTCCCTGATAAGTTAGGTTTCATTAAGCCATGCTACTTTGTCATGATGTTTCCATGGTAACTTTTGACAGCTTACAAGCTGTCATTAAGTGATTGTAATAGTAACTGCGAATAGACAGCATAGAAACATTAAAAAATGGGTTTATTAATGTTGCAACCTAATAATTTGTTGCTACTTTTAAGCGAAGAACAGTTTGACATTCACAAGCTGTCTTTAAGTAGCTGTGAAAGGTAGCAAGAAGCTATTACATTTCTGTATTAAAAATAAAATCAGAAAAGGTAGAAAAATATTTGGTTGCTACATTAACAAGTACTTCTTACCTTCTTTCTCTGGTATCTGTTAGGGACTGATCAATTGTAGACAGTACATACAGATGGTAAAAAGTATGTTTATTGATGTAGTGGTTGCATAACTTGGGCAGTCACATTTTATAGGCAGGTTAAATTAGTATGACTTTGCCATCACTTATGGGAGCATCGCTGTGCTCCTTTTGCTGTTACAGTAACATTGCACACTATGTTCTCCTCACTCTTTTTAAAGCTGTACCCCTGATTTCTGACCTGGCTTAGAGCATGAGACTGCCATGGTAACAAGGAAAGAGAAAATGAAATAAAGTCACAGAGCAGGAAATATAACACAGAACACAGAAAGGTTATAAAAAAGAAACTGCTAATGTAGCAACCTAATCATTGCTGCTAATCACAATTAATTGACAACTTGTAAAACTGTTTTTTTTTCTTTAAAGTCATGTCGGGTGCCAGGATCCGCCACAAAATCCACACACTCAGGTCACTCCACAACAAGTACAAATATGACTCTGTCATTGTCTGTGTTGGTGTGAATGACCTGAGATGTACCTCCCTGGACTACATGAAGAGACATGGAAGAGCTCTCCGATCTTGTAGCCCAGGCAGGTATGACCCTAGCCCTGAGTAGCATTCTGCCATCGCCCCGAATGATGATGACATGGTCAACAGACCACGATGCTTTGCCACAGATGGCCTGCACCTGCCGCACCCGGGATTCTGGATACTGGCTAAGGCTCTTGCTGCCCCTATAGTGCCTTTTTTTAGGCAAGGTTCAAATAACAAATTCACCACAGTAAGAGGAACAGGCAAGCAAAAACTGAGGGTAATGCTACTCAATGCTAGTAGTCTAAATCTCAAAATGCACTCACTTGAGGCACTCCTTAAAATGGAGAACATTAATATCTGTGCAGTGACTGAGACCTAGTTCAAGGATCCAGAGAGCACCCCTGCACTACCAGGCTATAACTCATACCACACTTTTCGGCCATGTAACCTGGACCGAAACACCAAAGGCGGAGGTGTGTCCATATTCATTAAGGATATCCACACCTCCAGGCTAGTTGCTCAGCATAATGCACCCAAGGTTATCCAAGTGCAACTAACTCTGGGCAAAACTACAATCCAAATTGTAGCTTGCTACAGATCCCCCACCATGCCCCAGGATTCCCACTCCTCTTTTCTTGATGTACTGGAAAATATTAGGTTCAACCAAACACCCTAATAATGGGCAACTTCAACTGCCCCACCATTTACTGGGAAAACTACTCGTGTACCAACTTCTTAGCTCAACACTTTCTAGAATTCATAAACTCCAATGCCCTGGATCAACTTATCCACACCCCCACCAGGGGCAACAATATCCTAGACCTAGTCATTACCAACATGAGTGTCTGGTGTTCCACACCTGAAGTCAACTCCTCGTTGGTCCGTTTCAACCATAAGCTAATCACCCTTGATATCCACATTCCGCCCCATTAAGGAAACCATGGTAAAAAATTTCTCCAAAGCCAACTTCATGCTTCTTAAGACAGAAGTGGTGAACTTCATGACACCCATGCAGATGGAAAATACAGTTACAACTGCTGAATCCTACACAAATGCACTCTATAAGCACTTACACGAGTGTATGGATCGTGCTATCCCAAACAGAACCAAGATGCTATCCTCCAAAAAAGGAAGCCAATCTGGTGGTTCCCTGCCATAAACAAACTGTACAACAGAAGGAAGAAACTGTTGCAAAAGAGAGTAAAATCCAATGAGTGGAGGAGCTCCCTTGTCAGCCTCAGTAAGAAGCTGAGATCTCTTATAAGATCCTCCAAAGCTAGCTATGAAAAGAAAACCGCCACTAATTCTAAGGACAACCAGAAAGCATTCTATAGCTATGTCAAGAATCTCATTGACAACACCCAGATCTGCTCTGAGTTACAGCACAACGGCACGAAAATTACAGAACTAACTGATATTGCCAACATCCTGGCAGATAGGTTCAGTGCTAACTTTACCCCCACCTTACCCCCTAAAGGGCCCATATCTATACAGGAAAAATGCAGAGTCCCTGCAATCACAACTACACAGGTAAAAGCTGCACTCTCTAAAGCCAGAAACACAGCATTCATGGGACCGGACAACATCACAGGCTGCATTTTACATGAACTTCAGAATGAACTGGCTCCCCACTTAAGCACCATGTTCAGCAATAGCCTCACATCAGGCTTTGTGCCCAGTGAATGGCACACAGCAACAGTTATCCCACTCCACAAAGGGGGAGCCACCACTAATCTCTGGAACTATCGACCTATTACCCTGACGAGCCTGGTCTGCAAGGACATGAAATGTATCATCATGGAACTCATAAACAAAGACATTGGTAACCTCCAAACTCTGGATCCCACCCAGTTTGGTTTGTGAAAGGCAGATCATGCCTCCTGAACCTGACTGACTTCTTTGAGGCAGTCACCAAAGCCGTAGATGAGGGTAAGGTGGTTCACACAGCCTATCTTGTCCTCGCCAAGGCTTTCGACACCATCCCCCATTCTGGAATTATAGCTAAACTCACTAAACTAGGTATAAATCCCTACGTCACAAGATGGGTTGCCAACTGGCTCACTGACAGAACCCACACTGTAAAAATTGCAGACTCCAAATCTGACCTCAAAGCAGTGACAACTGGAGTACCACAGGGTTCTGTCCTGGCACCTGTCCTGTTTGGTATCTACTTCTCTGAAGTTCAGGCTAACACAGAAGGCCTCTTGCTAACAAAGTTCACAGATGACTGCAAACTAGGAGTCATAGTCAAGTCACCAAATGATGTGGACATCAGTCAAAAGGGCCTCGCTGAGACAGATGCCTGGTGTCAGAGCCATGGCTTCAAGCTCAATGCCAAAAAGTGCAGTGTCATCCCCTTTGGTAAAAACTCTGTACCCATGAACTACCACATAGGCAGCAATCTACTTAACACTGAATGTGTGATAAGAGACCTTGGGACTCAGGTGGACAGTAGTCTCTCCTTTGAGAGTCACATCGCCACAGTAGTCAGGAAGTCCTTCTACGTGGCACACCTCATCATAAAAGGGTTCTCATCCAGAAAAAAAGAGGTCATTGTTCCCATCTACTCGACACTCATTAGACCCATTATAGAGTACAATGTCCCTTTTGGAATGTACCTCACAAGACATCTGCAGCAGCTGGAAAGGCCACAGAAGTACCTCACAAAGAGGATTACTGACCTCAAACAAATGCCCTACACTGACCGCCTCAAAAAACTCCAGCTTTACTCCGTAGCATATCACTTACTCTGAGGTGATCTGTGCCTAACATATAAAGCTATGTCGAACCCAGAGCTGTTGGACATGCTACACCTAAAGAAATCCCAGTCCCTCCGAGCTACATGCTCTAGGGACCTAAACCTTGTCACCACAATAAACAGGACATGCTGGAGGGATAGATTCCTGTCCCAGAGATTTCCCATACTCTGAAACAGGCTACCCATCTATGTCAAGCAAAGTTCTTCATTAGCACTCTTCAAGAAAAATCTTGATGAGTGGATGGGAAATAGGAAATACTCCCCGGGGATCACTTCTGTGTCTCTACTCAACAGTGGCACTGGAAAATAACTTTCTTGGGTGGCGTAAACCAGGGAATGTGTTAGCTAGGCTTATGTAGGGCCTTGGGCTGATAGCCTACTACCTACCTATGAACCTATTCAAGTTATTTGGATACAACATTAATAAACGTGCTTCCTGTAACCTTTGTTGTGCTGTCTCAATTGGTTATCATTTACACTAAATTTCAATGTAAATCTAAACATCATGACAACTGTTCACTTACTCTACAAATTGTCTCAAAATTAGGATCGGCTGCACCAACATTAAACCACTAACTGAAATGTGTCATGACCCTCAGGAAACTGACATCAATTAATACCTCAGAAATAATTAAGCTAAGAAATAAACTTGCTCATTCAAGTGATTTTTATCCAAAAATATACTGTTTACTTGACAAACAGTGAAGGCAGTTAATGGTTTCATATTCTCCATTCCTAACTAACACTGCTTATTGATGCCTGCTGTACTTAGTGTATTCCAAGTTCCAGTTTTCCCCTAAGGACTGTTACGAGTGTGAAAATAATCTGTAGAGAGTGACACAGCTTATCATGTGCAGCTGCATCAAGGATATTCTTAAAATGTACTTATACTCATTTACTCTGATTTATAAGGGATTTTTGGTAACTACAAATTAAATGACAATGTCAATATCAGCTATGAAAAGAAGCTCTCTGTATAAATGCAATTTAGGATGAAAATATTCTTCATGAATAAACAAAGAGGATGATCATTAAAATTACCAATAAGTCCCAATGTAAAAAATAAGAAAGACCATGACTGTAAGACATTTACTGCTCTAAGTAAATACATAAGAGTTTGAATTGATCCAAGACTACAAATCATATGGTTTGCCTTAGAGTTTTCAGTTTATGTGTACTAAGAAATGGTATACGGTGAGATTCTGGTCCATAAAGTTTCCATTGAAGAAGTATCTATCTACCTATCTATATGTGTGTATATGTATGTGTATATATATATATATATATATATATATATATACATATATATATATATATACATATATATATATATATATATATATATATATATATATATATATATATATATATATATATATACAGAGAGAGAGGGAAAGTGAGTGAGTGATAGGACTATCATTTTAACAAAAGCAAATCATTGCGATGATTCCAAGATGGTGGTCGTCTAGTTGACACCTTTCACACGAAGCTCCTCACAAATCAGCTAAAAACCGACAATTTAAACAACTTTCAGTGTGGTGTTCTCACAGGATTTGGTCTAGTAAATAACTGTGTATCTGGTCGTTAAGAAAAGATCGTTCTTCTATCAAAAAATCCAGTCAAATCTCTTTTGTGGAAAAAATTAAACTTCTCTCAGCCTGTGTACCCTGGGCCACGTGCATCCAAGGGGTTTGTAGCTTTGACTGTATCCTACTGGAGTACTCTCATCTAAGGCATGGCTGGTAACTCTGACACCATGGAAACACAAGCTACCAAGGCCAAATTCTCTTCATTATCATCTCTGGAGAAAGATACAAGTTCTAAAAGACTCAGAACCAATAAACAAGTAGGTGACACTCCAAAAACAAATGCTAAAGAAAAAAACTGACTCAAATTTCCATATGGAAGACTTAAAAATGGCTTTACAACCAATTCATTCAGCCATACAAGGTTTTTCTACTCAGCTTACAGACTTTGGCAAAACATTAAAACAAATAACAGATAGGATGGACACACTTGAAGGTAAAAATCATACTATGGAAATCCAAATAGATTCAATAAATAAAGACTTGTGTGCTAAAGATTCACTGCTTACTGAAATACAAGATAAACTCCTGGACTTGGAAGCGAGAAGCCGTCGCAACAATGTATTAATAAGAGGTTTGCCAGAATCATATGATAACCAAGATTTACTTAAAATCAGAAAATTTTTTCAGCACTTCTCACTTTAGACAGCGACTCTGAAAACCTAGTAGTAGTAGAAAGAGCACACAGAGCCATACGTTCTCGTCAAGTAACCACTGTACCCCGACTGATCTACGCCAAGATTTTGAACTTTCAAGATGCCCAGAAGATTTTGGTTACAGCTCGTAAACACAGTCAGTTTGTATGGAATAATCACAAACTCACTTTCTCACAGGATTTACCTCATCAAATTAAGTTAAACAGACAGAAGCTGTCTCCTTACTGTGTTGACCTAATCAAACGTGGTATAAAATTTCAGATGCGATACCCAAATGCATTAACATTTACTTATAAAGACAAGAGACAGTCAGTGAATACTGTGCAAGAAGCGCAAGACACTTTTCTAAAGCTTTTAAAAGTAGTGCCCACCACAACATGAGAAGCTTAACAAGAACTGGCCAATCTCTGGTGGCTTATAAGTCATTGTGCTAATCTAGTTTTATTCATATGTTGTGCATTTGTTATGCTGCTTTTACACTGAATTGTGAAGTACTAAACTGTGTTGAGATGTCAATCTTGGCTAGCTATCTTTCATGTTTCGCATCCATTCTACATTTAAAACTAGTGCTTTATGCCAATAGGAACTTTTGTTCGACGACAATTGTAGTGACTGTATCACATCGATCTATCTTTATAAAGGCACGCTCACCTAACATAGACTGTAGCTACGTATATAGCTTATTGTCTTCGACTTACATGGTAGCTGGATGAGACTTTTCTCTGTATTGTAATCCTGCTTACCCTTTAGTTTCGTTTTGTATATTGGAATGCCACAATTGGTTTCTTCTGTGATCGTCGCTGAGACCCATAGAGATGATGTTGCTTCTTCAGTCATGCAGAGCACTTTTTTCTATATTCCGGTAAACCTTCGGTTTGACGTGCTTGTCGTGCCTAACACGAACATTAAGACACACTCAAGGTTTAGCTTTCAAAAGAGAAAAGTTGCTAAGAACCATTTATATTCCATTTATACATTGCTTTTTTCTTTTCTCTATGTTAGAATGTTGCTTTTAATTTGACTTTCATCAGCTACATTAACTTTGTTTAATTATACTTAGTAGAATATTGCATAGTTTGTGTCTGTTTATGCAAAAACAGTGTCGCAGGAATAACTTGCAATGTTAGTTGTGAGGTTTGTGTTTGTACAGTATGTACGGTATCAAAGCAGATAGCTTCACTGTCTCACAGCACTTTATTCTCCACTTTGATTCTCAACAAAATCCTCATGTCCTCCCTGCATATGTGTATGTGGGGGGTGATTGGATACTATAGTTTCCTTTCCAGTCCTAAAATACTGTTGTAGGTGAATTGGAAATTCATCATGTTGCCTGCAAGTACACAAGTACATATGTGCACCATGTGATGGATTAGCATCCTATCCTGATTTTATTTTCTCCATCTTGCACCCAATGAGTGCTAGGATGACTTCTAGTTGCCCTACATTTCTGCATTAGATTACATGGATAATTGGAAAATGAATGCAAGAATTTGTGAAGCTTGTAAGCGAATGAAATATGATATTTAGGGAATAATAAGATTGTGTGTAGAATTGTCTTTCTTAAACACTTCTTAAGTCATATAAACAGTCATCATTTATATTTATATATGTAGTATGACAGCTACATAAACAGGTGATAAATGGGTACTAATAAAAGTTGAGTCTAATATCCCAGAGTCACAAATAGGTTCATATCCCTATCAACACCTATCATATACACATTACATCTAGCGGATACCACATACTTGTCAATACATTTAATTTTATTTTAAACACTACAGTGAGAAGGAGAGTTGGCGTGGTGAGGTTTTACTATGACGGACATTTTGTTTTCCATGTTTTTGTATATATGTATAGTTATGTTTAAAGATATAATAGTCCTTTTCAGGACTCTTTATAGAACTATTTCAGTTATGATATCTATTATGTTAACCAAAGTTAACTTTATTATTTGTGATGATTCGTATGTTCCTTCTTTTGTTGTAGACGGGTGGGTAGGCACCGGGTTAGTATGGAGGGAACTGGTTTTGATTTTGGAACTTTTGAGAGGCAGTAACATACAATATAATTTATACAGTGAGACTAGGTTCAATATTTTCTATTTTTTGAGATTTTACTAAGTAAAGTATTTAAGATTTCACTGAGTAAACACTTAAGTGGGTACATAGACTTAAAGCAACTAATGTAGTGTCTTTATATATTGATTCTTGGAATGTCAGAGGGTTGCAGAACAAAACTAAGAGATCACTACTGTTTCATTTAGTGTTCAAATCTCAGGCCAGTATTTGTTTTCTGCAGGAAACACACATGCATAGAGATGACTGGAAAAAAGAAAACAATAAGAAATGGGTTAAAATGATAATTGCAGCTGGGGATTGCTCTAATTCAAGAGGTGTGGCAATTTTAGTCAAAAACAATTTCCTAGGTAATATTACAAACATAAATTATGACGCAGATGGTAGATGGTGTTATTTCTCTTCTTATTTTTCTAACATTGATAAACCACTCTTGTTTTTTAATTTATATAGTCCTTGTGACCACCAACATATTTTCTTTATTCAGATATGTAATATTCTTTCATCTTTCAAGGATCATTATATTATTATGGGTGGGGATTGGAATGCCGTTATTAATCCTGATATTGATCGTACTAGTAGATCAATTTCAAATAATCACCAAGCATCTATTGCCATAGAAGAATTAATGTTAGACCTCAACCTTATAGATCCCTTTACCCTCAATGTACATACTGACAGGAAAGATAGATATACATATTATTCTAAATGTTATAATGCATGGTCAAGACTAGATTTTTTTCTTGTTTCTGTTTTTCTTATGCATCAAAAAATTGAATACTTCATGGAGCCTAGATTTTTATCTGATCATTCAAGGATATCACTTAAGATTAGCTTTGATATAACAAGGCCATGCATATATACACAAAATAGATGGACATTTAACAACAACCTTCTCTTGAATAAGAATATCATGTTATAATTATTGAGATTATACAAGAAATGTTTTCCAGTCTTGATACATCAGACATTCCATATGATGTTCAATGGGCTGCTTGTAAGGCAAACCTTAGAGGAGAGTTAATTAGCAAGGCTTCTTATCTTAAAAAACAGTATAGAAATAAAGAATCCTCATTAAACTAAAAATCCAAACTTTAGAAAACCAGCACAGATTGAATCCTGATTCTTCTATATATCTACAAATTTGTGAATTCCAAAAATAACTTTTACTACTACACCAACATAATCTCTCTATAATAGAACAAAGGCTCTTAGCTACTTATACTGAATGGTCTCAAGTCCCCTCTAAAGTTCTCGCCAGAATAATTAAAAATAATCAGTCCTTACCTAGAATAGCACCCATACACTATAACAACAAGATATATAATACGGAGTTAGAAATTATGCATCTTTTCACTACCTTGTTTTCAGATGTATACTCTAAAGAGTCTGACCCTATGACTACACAGCATATTGAAAGTTTTATATCTTCCATTAAATTCCCACTACTGAATGATCAACAAAGGAAAACACTATCGGCCCCTTTGAGATCTCAAGAAATTTCAGAAGCCATTGACAAGATTAAAACTAATAAATCCCCAGGTCCGGATGGATTTACACCAGAATTTTATAAGACTCACAAGTCAATTCTTGTACCTTTTCTTCTTAAAGTTTTTAACTACATAAAAATAAATGGTATATCAGATTTACATTGGAATGTCTCAAAAACCATATTAATTCTAAAAAATAATAAAGACAAAACAGATCCTAATAATTATAGACCTATCTCCTTAATTAATACTGACATTAAAATTTTAGCCTCATTATTAGCTGAGAGATTGAAAAAAGTTCTAACATCATTAATTTCCTCAGATCAATCAGGCTTTATGTCCCACAGGCATGTATGGGACAATACTTTATCTCTAGATGCCTTTATACACTTCGCAAAAAAAGATAGAAATCCTATATATGCACTGATCCTTGACGCTTCGAAAGCTTTTGACAGAGTAAATTGGGACTTTCTTTTTCGTACTATGTCATGCTTTAAAATACCTAATACTTTTATTGATTTTATTAAAGTTTTATATAAGGATTCTTCCACCTTTTTTCATATCAATAGAAATGCCTCTAAGATTATAAAAATCACTAATGGTACGAGACAGGGATGTCCATTATCTCCTTTTCTTTTTAATCTATACTTAGAGCCAACGTTATTATATATAACGCAAAACACTTTTCACAAGATTCCCAAAATTTTAAATACTGAGGTGCCCTTTTCTGCATTTGCAGATGACTTGGTGATATACCTCCAAACACCTAGTACAGACCTTGTGAAAATAATCAATATTATTAATAAATTTTCACAGGCCTCTGATTATCAGGTGAACTCTAATAAAACTTTCATCTTTCCTATAAATCCATCTGCCCATAAACCTCACATATTTTCATATTCCCCTTTTTCTTTCACCTATGCAATTAAATACCTAGGTACTCAAATTGAGCATAATGGTCTTTCTACATTTCAAAATAATATTCACAGAGTATGGTCATTAATAGTTTTAGATTTACATAGATGGGAATTACTTAATATATCACTCTTATCCAAAGCAGCGATAGTCAAAATGAATATACTCCCTAGACTCCTATTTCATTTTAATGCCATAGACCAGATTATTCCTAAATCTTTCTTTACAAAAGTCAGTAAGGAATTAGCTAGATTTATCTGGTCTCCTAAGTCAGTCAGAATATCATATCTTAAATTAATGTGTCCTAAAAATAAAGGAGGCCTAGGTCTTCCGAACTTTTACATGTATTATTTAATTATTTCGGCTAACAAACTACTCACCATTGTGAACTTGAAAACTGATAGGTATAGGCAGTACCCCATTTGGACCAAATTATGGCAGCAATACATTGCAAGTAAAAATATTAACCCAATTGCTCTTCCTTTCCTTTCTAAGGAAGCTGCTAACATTCTGAAAATTTCCAAACCCTTAAAACAAAAGATCAATTATTTTCAAGAATTAATAAAACTCATTAATCTAGATAGCATTTTTCAACTAACACAACCTTTACACTTAAATCCTAATATCCAGTTTAATAATGTACCTTTTAATCTTTCTAAATTTCCACTTATTCAAAGTTTCACCGTGTGGGACTTGCTACAATATAACGGTTTATCTCTCACTAACCTACGCATAAAGCTGAAAGCAAATATTAATTATATTACTATACTACGTCAATTGAGAGATAGCATCATTGTGAAATTTGCTCACATTAAAGTAAGTATAAATGATTTTACAAATCTTACCACTGTTATACAAGCTCTAACATTATCACAGAAGATGTTATCTAAATCTTATAATCTATCTGGTTAATCAGATAATACATAATAATACTTGTCTATTTTCTGATTATTAGGATAAACAGAATGTCCATTTGTCTTTAACTCAGAAACTTTCAGCCATCAAGAATACTTTAGACTATTCCCCATTCAAGAAGCTTTTTTATACCCAGTTAATGATATTTACTAATGCATATCATACTCCTTCCAAACTTAACAAGTTTGACTCCAGAATTCCCTCCTCATGTTCTTGCTGTTCTTCTTTTAATGCTGATCTCTTACATATTTTGTGGTCCTGTCAGCACTCACATAAACTTTGGACCTCCCTTAAAATCAGATTACAAAAAATGGGATACCAAAAATCCACACTATCCTGGGAATTAGCGATTCTTCATATTCCTATTATTCACCTATCAAAATTTGATCCACATGTGTTAGTTTATATTTGTTCACTCATTAAGTTTTATATTACTAAAAATTGGTTAGACTGCACCAAACTAAACTGGAATAACTTTAGAACCTTAGCCTACTCTTATATTTCAGCTCAGAAATTACTGGTGAAGAGTCCAAAGAAGTTAGCTCTTAACAATAAAGTCTTAGAAAAGGTATTACACATCTTGGATAGTGTTTAATAATCTCTGTCATTTTTTTTATAGTTTTATTAACCTAGCTCTCTCTCACTTACATTTACATGCATACTCCTATATATACAGGCTTATATACTTTGTTGCCTCTGGTTTAACATATTCATACTTTGTATATAGTTATGTTATAGTTGTCCTGTTTGGAGTTCTTGCATTTACATTGTTATAGTCTTGCATTTATACTTGAACTCCCATGCTCTTATATCCAAAGTTCATTTTGGTTATTGTGTTCTTGTTGTATTGTAAATATGCATATATTAATAATTCAATAAAAAGTTTTTTTGAAAAAAAAAAAGCAAATCATTGCCTCAGTGATAGATAAAGGTCTTTCTAGTCATTCAAACACTATTGTTTCGAGTAGCATATTCTATATTACAATATACTTTTATTTATTTATTTTTTACCTATTTAAAACTTTTTTTCTTTACTGGAGAAAAGCACTGATCATAAGTGACCAATTTCTGCCTCACCTCAGAAATGCAAAGAAAGTCAGAATTACAGTTAGTGAGAGACAGCAGGATTATTATTCCTAGACAGTTCACAGTAGATCGTTCATGGCATAATAGATACTTCTTGGAAAGATCTTGAACATGTGTTGTATTGTGAATAACAACCAAGGGTTGTGAGTGGTTAATACTATAACCTGAAAGAGATCTAAAGAAAGAAAGTACTGGACTGAATTGTAGAAAGGTTTGAGGGTAATCAGTGAACATCAGCCACATGTCATTTACACAAAGAGAGATGTGTCACCATTTGCAAACTATCTAATCAAAAAGCAATAGATATAAAAGATAGAGGACTGGCCAGATTCAAGAAAGCCTGCATGATCTGTTTACATCGTGTGTGCGTCACGGCACAACCCACACATAGTAGTGCACTGTTTTGGATTTAATAAGCATGTAGAGCTGTGCACAGCCACACAAACAAGGTAAACACTGTGGTATGCAAATTATAGCATAAGTAAATAATATAATAAATAAATAATATAGTAAATAAATAAATAAATAGATAACTAAATAAATAAATAGCATAAGCAGCTGAATTGTATGCTAACCAACCAATCCAAGATGGAGGAGCTATTCAACAAGCTATAAAGCAGCTGTGTAGATTCAGTGCTGGTTTTCCCTGTGAATTCCAAAACCTATTGGAATACGGCCACAGAAAGGAGTCTACACAGAAAGAATGTTATGGGCTGCTGTTGTTTTAATTCAAGTGTACATGCAACAGGCGGAAGTCTCTGCTGTTGCTACTGCTGCTAATAGACCAAGGCAAAGAAGGAGAAGAGTTTACAGTCCCCAGGTAACTTATTACAATCTACATGATGTGGAAATTGTAGAGCGCTACAGGGTGGATAGAGACACACTACAGGAACTCTGCAACCTCTGTCATCCTAAACTCAAAGCCAGGGCAAACAGAGGGGAACCCATATCAGTGGGCACAGAGGTATGTGTAGCATTTAAAATTTTAACTACAGGTACCTTTCAGAGACCAGCAAGGGACATACTGGGGGTGTCACAGGCATCAGCATCCAGGAACTCCATCAATTCCTGAATGTTATGCTACAACATGCTAATGACCACATATATTTTCCCTATACCTCTGAGGACAGGGCCAGAAATATGCAGTTCTGCCCTGTAGTACACTACCCTGAATACTAGGTGCCACAGACTGCACACATGTAGAAATTAAGGCACTGTCTGGGGAACAGGGAAAGCTCTACATTAATAGAAAGGGCTTCTGCTCTATTAACTGCCAAGTCATGTGTAATGCCAAGGGAATCATCTTGAATGAGTGTGCTGGTAACCCAGGCAGTTACCGCGACTCATGTCTGGCATACCTCCCAACTGTATCAGATGTTCAGTAGGGGGATGCAGGTTATGCACTGGAACCGTTGCTGATGACACCCATCAGAAATGCACTGGCTTAAGAATGCCATAATGAGGGACACGCTCAAACCAGAAATATCATAGAGCATGTGATTGGGCTGCTGAAGTCGTGCTTCTGGTATGTAGATACATCTGGGAGAGCTCTGCAGTACAATCCATGGACATGTACTGACATTTTCACAGTATGCGCCATGCTACATAACATCATCCTGAGAAAATAGCTTCAGCAGGATCAGCAAGGCGAAGGGGCACACATCCCACCACCAATGGCAAGGTGATCACAACCACATGCAGGTGAGGAATCAGGGTGGGAACCAGGAGCTGCTGTGAGTGTAGGCAGATGTGGATATGCTCAATATGCCCTTGTATTAGATAAGAGACAATGCATAGCACAATTAGCCATCACCTAAGGGCCTAAAACCACCCTCCTATGCACATACATATAGTAACAATGCCAGGCAACAATCACAACATTTACCTGTTCATGTAATGGCTGTGTACTGCTTGCATCAGATAGAATTAGCCCTGAACTAAAACTGTTGCAACTGCTGGATTTACAAGGTAAGTGCTGAACCTTTAGTGTATTATATAATAATATGAATGACTGGCATATCCTTGCATATTGTTATGTGGTAGTGTAAGCAAGTTTTGGGGAATAAAGACACCCGGGTGCCAAAGTCCTAGGTGTCCTAAAAGAAAACAGAAGGATAATATACATAAATATCACATAACTACAAAATAACTGTTCCCAGACAAAACAGAAAAGGTAGCATTTCCATATTACCCACTGGAGAAACATAAAACAGCCTAGAGATTTGAAATATGAACAACAGACTGGATGCATAAAATAAGAGTAACAGTAGCAACATATCCTTGCTTGTGCCATAACAGAAATGCAGCTTTCCTCTCCCACCTCCAAAAGAACAAGCAAATGACACATTTTGCTAACAGACCATCTATGAAATGCTAAAAGTGCGATCAAATGAGCTGGCCCTGAAATATGTCTACAGATTTAACACAGAGCATTCCATTTTAAGGTATTGCCAATAATGTATACCTGTGAAATACCCTGACAAACATGCCCATGGCATCAGTACACTTCTAAGTAATGCATACAGATAAGATTTTCTTTTATGACTTTGCAGGTTTTAGATACTGATCTCAGAGGTAGAGATGTTTTAATTGTACAGAAAACACTGAGTTATAATGGATTGCTGAACTGCAGGCTTAAAAGCCACCAGGACTGAATGTTTAGGTACCTTTAAAACCTGTTTTAAAAAGACATCATCTGAAAGTATGTACTTGATTGGATGTTGTTCTTATATAAGGTGTGATGCTTTTTATTGAATTGGATTTGATTTTACCAAAAGCACTCATCTGTTTATATTTGTTTTATCTTGCTATTTATTAAAACATTATTTTACGTTTCCTTCCATGGTGTCCTCACTGGTTTATTTTAATTTTGTAATAATGATTATGATATTAGGCAATGTCATATAAATAGTCCTGTGTAGTAGGCATACCTATAAGGCTGGAGTACAGATGGTCCTGGGTTCTAGTACAGGGTATACAACCTATTTTTTACTGTTGTGACAGTGCAGTTTATAGCAATGAACTGAAAAACAGACAAGTGTTGCTTCAACATTTTTTTGGCAATAGGTATCAGGTATAAGTATAGGACTGCCATACACATGGTCCTGGGTTCTAATACAGAATATTCCAAACACTTTTACTGTTGTTGTTCCACTTCCCATTATATTCAGTCTCATTTATAACACTTTAGACAGTGGAGCTGATATGAATTATATGTATGATTGTTGAGACATCATTATTGTGTTTTTAGATGTATGATTGAGGATATACTAGTATATTTCTGTAAGTATAAATCTCCTATCAGGACTTGCATGGCCTTCAGAATTACATAAGACAAATACACAACTGGATATATATCCAATAACCTTGCCAGGTCACACACATACATGTGTAACAGCTCAAACTGTCATCTGTATTTGTGCATGACTCCTGAATATGTCTGAGTAGCACTTCTTCTATAACAGAGATGGAAAATCAATGCTGTGGAAGAAAATGTTTTGTCCCTTTTGCATAGGTTCGAATCCCACAGTGTAAAAATCAGGTTTACTCAGTGTATAAAGGCAAAAACAAACGTATCAGGTGATTACATTTATGCCTCCAGTGCATGTCTGCAAACTTAACTCACCTAACAGTTGCCTTCCAATTTCCAATGTATATATTTCCAGGCTACATCAGTAGACACCCCTCAAACTAAGGCCAAGTGTCAGATTAACATTCCAGTTTCAATTATTTAATTCTTACCTGCTTGGCACTGCTACTCTCTGCTTAACATCTTGTAAATGCAGTTGGCATCATTGCTCGGGTTTGCACACTAACAGTAAAAGCAATAACTGGAATTGGCAGGAAATCATAAGTTTTCATTGCTCTAGTTCACTGGGAAACATGACTGGCATTAGCGAAGAAGGTGCCAAGTTCAGGGCACAGTGGTGGTGTGTCCAGGAGTCCAGAATATTTATTGGACTCCTGATAAAGTGTCAAAGCCAAAGGTTTCTGCAGGGGGATGATTCTGGCTCCCAGTAAAAGTCTGAGGCATGGAATAGTGTGGCCCAGGCTTTATCCAGTGCCACTGGCATCCCACACACTGGAGAGCAGTGTAGGCATCATTACATAAGTGAAAAAGGGATACCCTCAACTGTTGGTTGAATGAGTTTGAGACTGTGGACATCCCACAGCTATCTAAGTATGACAATAAGAGACTACTTGTAAAACTTAGAAAGCTAAATATAGACAAGACTGGTATGCATACTGCTCTTCTGTTTTTTTCTGTTCTTTCCCCAGCTGCCACCAAATGTGAGTTCAATAAGCAGGCTCATGTTACTCAAATGGAGAGACTAAAGAAAGCAAGTGGCATGGATGCAGCTGAAGAGAAGTGCTATTGTAGCTTTAAAAGTTAAAGATAGTTTTTGGGTGTTTTATACAGCTGTATCAAATTGAGCATGCATATCCCAAATGTAAAAGCAAATATGCATGCATTAGTCTGTAGCACAAGCCAATTGTGGGAGTCAAATATTAGACTGTAGTCAGAGGTTGTGGGTTCAAATATCATGATTCACAACTATACAATACTGTTATTTCTTTAATAATATTTGCATTAAATTAAAAATGCTATACCAGTGGCACAAATGCCCTGCTGTAACCTGCAATCTGTATAACTGGAACATGCAGATGTGCAATATATGCACATTTCAAGGATTGCTTTCAGCAATCTGTAGGTATAGTATATATCTGTTAGGACGTATACTTAAATGCAATACTTCAGATAAAAGAGTTGTATAATTATGTTAATGCATTGTATGTCACATATGATGGTATTAATTTTATCTCTTTTTGCTCTCATCCCAAACCTTATCTCTCTTTTCATTATTTTCTATAATGTGTAATCAAAATGTCTCCATGTCATCCATGTGTACCACAACACTAAATGCTACACAGCACAGTGCAGTAGGCCCAAGTGGATCAGCCTGCCCCCACTCTATTGACTCCAGCACCAATACTCATTATGTCTGGGAGCCAACCTGGCAGCAATGCCTCTGCTGCCCATGCAGTACCTGTGCCCTCATGTAGTACTGCCCTGGCAGCTGGTGCAGTGGTACCCTCTGGGAGCAGTGGCAGAGGTGGGGATTTCATCACCAAATGGGAGACGCCAGAGTTGGTGTGCATGACCATGCAACGCACCACTGGTATATGCCTATGCCAGATTAGGAGGCCACTTTCCCTCATGGTCTGTAGGAGAAGAAGATGTCAAGAACTCCAGCTGCCAGTGGAGTAAGGGGACAGTGAGGCAGTGATGACAGTCCAGTGGGTGAGGACTTGATTCATACTGTCTCCAAGCTTGACAGGCACAAGCCTGTATTGTCCCTTATCACACTCCAATCATGGTGTCCCCAAACTTTTTGTGTCCCTCACTGTCTCTGTCTCTTGTTTTGATTGTCTTGTTTGTTTTTATTTGCTTCCTCACCTACCCAACTTACCTGACCCAGCCATACCTACATCTCATATCCAGCAGTCCTCTCTTACTGAATTAGAAAAAAAATGGGCACCTGTCCCACAAAAAAGCATAATTCCATACATAGCTCTCCACTTTGCACACATGTCTTCTTGACCCACTTGATTCAGTCCAATTGGCTATACAATATGATTATGTAGTTGTCATCTCTCTCACTGGAGGTGGCAGTCTAAATTCAACTAATATTCTGCACATATGATCAGTTTTTATTGTTGAAGAAATGGATAGCCATGGTTCTTTCCTATCTCCCTCCTGCTTTCCCTTTGTTCTTCCCCATGTTTTCTCCCCATTTAATCACTTTCCTATCTACCCTATTTTAATACCAATAATATAATCAAAAAAATAGAATCACACACAACACATATAAGTATCAGAAAAAACAATGGATCACTTCACTTTGTAGCCTCACATGCACAGAGTTTGGCATCGTGCAGCAATGCCAAGCAATGGTGAGCGGTGGTACAATGCTATGGTTACCTCTGAGCAATGCTGCTTATCCCCACTGCATTATGCCAAACACAGCAACACAAGTATTATAAACAATTAATGTTATTGCATTATCATTGCTTATTTAAAAGTATTAAATATACCTGGATTCGAACCCAGTATCATCTAGGTTTAAAAAGAATTTGATAATGTATTTACACTTGCTGCCATAGAGTCAGTTAAGCAGCAGGTGTGTTTCATAGCCTCAGTATTAACTCTCAGACTTTAGCATTGCAGATCATGTTTGTGCACTTCTTAACTATGCAGAAACAGGGAAACTAATGGAAATGTGTATTTCACATGCACAAACTCTTGGCCAACCATTGCTCAAACTCGCTGCTTGCTGCGCTATCGAAAACTAAATATTATGTATTAGTGTTGTTTACTTTCCATTTCCTGTTTATGACATGAAATTACATGTGGAAACATAACAAACTGAAGGCTCTATCTAATAATATGTCACATATTTACAATACAGCTATGTGTCGCATCCCTCAAGCACTGCAACCCTGGTATCTCAGTACTTTGTTCGCACATATATTGACTACACTATATTAATTAATATGTTGTGTAATATGCAATGCACATCAATCTGGTAACATGCAGAACTAGAACTAGTGACCCATAAGACTAAACAGCCTTATCTGCAAGGCTATGGAAGGAATCATCATAGACTTTATTAACAGAGACATAGGTGACCTCCAACACACTTGACCAGACCCATTTTGGTTTTGTCAGGGGTAGATATTACTTATTAAACCAGGGGACATCTTTGATAATGACCCCAAAGACATGGATGAGGGATAACAGGACATACTGCCTATGTTGATTTATCCAAGGCCTTTGACACTATCCCCCATTCAGGTATCATAGAGAAACTCTCCCATCTGTGGATTAACTCATACATTACTAGATGGATAGCCAACTGGCTCACCAACAGAATTCACACTGTCAAAGTTGGGGATGGCACCTCCACCACTAGATCACTTACCAGTTGAATACCACAAGGATCTGTGCTTGGCCCTCAGCTTTTGGAAACTATTTCTCTGACGTCCAGGCAAAGGTAAATGGCCTGTGACTTACCATGTTTGCAGATGACTGTCAACTGGGTGCACTTATATAGAGTCCCCCAATGATGTTAACATATTACAGAAAGGGCTGACACAGATGAATGATTGGTGCCAAACTCAGGGACTGAACATTAAAACAAAAAATGCCTTGTTGTCCCCTTTGACAATGAAGTACAACTGCTAATTATGATATACATAGCACCCCTCTAAGCTCAAATACAGTGCTGTGAGACTTCGGAACACATATTGATAGCAATCTACACTTCAATCACTATGTGTCCATAGTGGTTTGACACATATTCTACATTGCATGCCTCATAAATAAGGGCATCATACCCAAGACCAGGGAGGTCATAGCTCTGCTGTACTTGACCCTTATCAAATCACTGAGTACAATGCTCCATTCTGTGTGTACCTCACCAGACACCTGCAGCAACTGGAAAAAACACAGAGGTTTATGACTGGGAGACTCCAGGGGCTCCAAAACATGACATACTTGGAAAGATAGAAAGACCTGTCACTGTACTCAGTATCATGCAGGCTGCTGAGAGGTGACCTATGCCTGACCTACACAGCAGTGCCAGACCCTACCCTACTGGAAATGCTGGACATCTGCAAATCAAATATGACAAGAATAACTTGCTCCAGGGATCTCAACTTAGCCTGTGACATAAACAGAACATGCTGGGGAGACAGATATGTCTCCCAGTGATTGCCATACATCTGTAATAGGCTCCTACTGCATGTGAAGCAGTGCTCCTCAAGAACCTTATTCAAGTGCAACCTTGACAACTGGATGGTTGATTGTAAATTCACCCCTGGGGTGGCATCTGTGTCCCTCACAGACAGGGCCAGTTGGTGCTGATCATAAAATTGCTCTAATAAAAACAGTTATCTAACTATGATCAATAAGGGCACTTGTGTTTTTGCATGGCTAGACTTGTAAACACCATAGGGACATTAGCCTAGTAACCTCCTATGAACCTATGAAGCTCTGAACCTATGCAGGCCTCCCAATATCTTCTCTCCAACATGCCCTGCTGATGTCATCCACTATAAGTTGTCCTGCAACCTTGTAAAAGACAGACTTGTGCCATGGTGCAAGAGTAAAGTACTGAGTTCTGTAGTCTGTGTACTTAGATAGGTAGGGGTTTTGTTGTCACTGTAGTTAACTGCCTGTGTGAGTGTGTGTGTCTGTGTGTATGTATATGTGTGTGTGTGTGTGTGTGTGTGTGTGAGTGTGTGTGTGTGTGTGTGTGTGTGTGTGTGTGTGTGTGTGTGTGTGTGTGTGTCTACCCAGAAGATGTCATCCACTATAAGTTGTCCTGCAACCTTGGAAAAGCCAAACTTGTGCCGTGGCATAGCATAAAGTACTGAGTTTTGTAGTCTGCATACTTAGGTAAGGAAGGGGTTCTGTTCTCACTGATGTCAAGTTTGTGTGTGTGTGTGTGTGTGTGTGTGTGTGTGTGTGTGTGTGTGTACTTGCTTGACATTACAGAGAGCCTTTTACACCAGCATGTGGGACACTGTTATTGCCATATTCTCCTCACCAGACCTTCTGATGTCATCAGCTGTATCTGATTTTTGTTTGTGCACTATTCCCACTAGAGCAAGGTCAGAGACTGGCCTGGAGGCCAGGCAGAAGTCACACCATCCTATATGATACAGATTGCAGTGACATGGATTTCAGTCTATCCACATACATCATGGCATGGTTTGTAGGCCCTGTGTTTTCTTGGTGAGTAACCTCTGTGGTCTCTCCAGCTGCTGCATGTGTCTGTTGAGGTACATGCAAAACAGAATATTATACTCTATTAATGTTCTGATGAGGTTTGAGTACAGTGCTGTAATTTAATCCTCAGATGTGAATACAAAGGCATGACTTATGATGTGCACAACATAAGCTTTCAATACCAGTGTGGACAATTGGTGGTCACAGTTCAGATTGTTTTGTATGTGTTTTCCCAGTGCTTATATCACTGCATTTCAGCATAGCAGGACTGTTGTCAATGCTGTATGTAGCAGGGAATTCCACTTTGCAGAAGAAGGCCAAAATAAAGACATATTTTTGCATTTGTTTGTAGACTGTGTGGCTATGTCACCAATCATTTGTCTGTGCTATCCCGTCCTGTAGCATGTTATCATCATAGGTGGACTCAATGATTGCACCCAGTATGCAAGAATCAGCAAATGCATTAAGCCAAAGGCCATACACTGTAGTCTGAACTCTTGAGAAATAGATTCCAAACACTAAAGCACTAAGCACAGATCCCTGGGATACACCTGGGATACACCAAAGGTGACAGCTCTGCTGGTACAGGTTGATTCACTGTGCTGTCAGTGAGCAAATTGGTTACTCATCTAGTGACATAACATTTAAACCCCAGCTAGGAGAGCAGCTAAGAGAGTTTCTCAATGATATGTGCATGGGGGATTGTCTTACCCTCATCCAGGCCTGTCATACAGAATCAACGGGCTGTGACAACATCACAGATCACCTATCACATGATTCATCACATACACCTTCCTGACATGGCTGAATACACACTCAACACACCCTCCACACAGACTATGTTCCTACAGAAGGGTGTACATCAACATGCATCTGAGCTGAGGGGAGGCAGCACCTGATGCATGCATGCATAGACACATCCTGACTATTCTTATCTGTGAGGTAGACCAACATGTCATCATGGACCTTTTTCTAAATGGACACAGGTGATATCCCATCTGTGTGCAACAGACCTGTGTGAGTTGTTAATGCTATATCATGTATATTATATCTGTTAGATGTTCTCAAAGAGGTCATTGAGGGCATGCATGACACGCCCAAGGCATTTGACACAAATCCACACTGAGGATATTCACTCAACACTGTCAGATGTGGCCATAAACACCTATATCACCAAGTGGATAGACCACGATATCATGTATGTAGTATCTAAATATGTTGACATGTATGAAGTGACCTATATCTCGGGTCAAGTGATCAGGTCCATACATCAGGGCTGTCTGATAGGCCCTTTCCTGTCCATTATTTAACCGACAGACATCACAGACTAATCCCTTGTATGTAACACAACTACTGGATATGTGAAGGACATCCACATCGAGGCCATCTTACCTCCATTGCAGCCCTCCTCACACCAGTAACTGAGTACAATTCACCCTTCTTCATGCACCTTCCTACACATCTTCCAGTGATATGTAACTGAATTGTACCTCCTTTGTCACATTGAGCTGTTACACATCTTATTGGCCATATCTAGGTATTCTTTTTCCGGCATAAACATTAATGTCTGATGGTATGCAACCCCCATCAAGGTGTTAAACCAGATTCATGTCTGATGCCTATTCAGGTGATGCACACAGCATTAATGTCATGGGTAACATTTGTGACACTGTGGGTTATGCTATATATATATATATATATATATATATATATATATATATATATATATATATATATGGGTCCCCTTCAAAACATCTAAAACCCATAACATCTAATTTCATAACACTGAGACAAGAACATCTAAAACACAAAACATCTAAAACCCATAACATTAAATTTCATAACATCTAACACTACAAATCACATGAAAATAACATTTGCTCTACATATAACAACATCAAACCACCAAACACACTTTTTACTATGTTTCTGCAGGGGAACTTGATACAGTGGGGTTAGGAAATTAACTTTTTCCCACTGTAGTGCGAGTATATATATATATATATATATATATATATATATATATATATATATATATGCCATGCACACCAGTCATCTAGCCTGTATTGATCATAATGTTGCATACAGGTATAGCAGTGTCCCTCCTAACACCTCCAGCAGATGTTACAGTGCCAGGACAGTGTGCATGATTACCCTCATAGAGTTTGGACATGTCATAATGGTTGTACAAGTGTGTTTGTACAGAATCATCTCTGATCACTCTAAATCATATATGTTATGTCAGAAACATGGGGCTATTGGTGGTATTATTATGTTGTTGTCCATGATTCTGCTTGTTCTTATACTGTTGTCCATGAGTCTTTACCTGTGTCCCACTTGCTGGAGACCTCTGATCAGATTACACTCATATTCAGGCAAATCAGTTTGCACAGCTTTAAAAATGCACCCTACCCCAATTGTATGTAGCATCCCTGATAGATGTCCTCTGCATTGTTCATGTAAGGATGCTTATCTCACACAAAAATCTTCCACATTGTTATGTCACCTTGTGTGACAGTCACATAATACACATTCTCACTGTGCAGTCCTTACTGTATCTTATTGATAAGTGACTGGTGTTGCTGCTACAACTGTCTTCCATTGACATGCCCTCATATGATGTACATTAGGTTCTATCACCTGTCCTCTTTCCCTGTGTTCATTCTTAGAATTCATCTGCATGTCCTTATTCAATACACACACTCCCCATGAGTGTTTATTTTACATGACAGTCCATGTACCTTTGTATATCATTTACACAACTTCAATACAGAATGCTAGGAATGGGATTTCACAATACTCTGCACTGTAAACAATGTCCTGTACTATGTTTGGACCATATACTTAACTATTATACCTCTCAACTGTGCAGATTTTCACAGAATGTCCAGATTTTTAGCTTATATATCTTTGGTTGTGTTCCTTATCAGATTTATGGTTTTCTGCAATATCACTGGGATGATCTCGACTGATGTGACTCAATAATTGCATTCATTTGAGCTTCAGACTTCAAATCCTTAAGAAAATGTATCTTAACACAAACCTTGTTATTGTAGCACATTTCTAAAGAACAATTATGTCAAATCTGTCCCTATTTCTGGGAAATTGTCCCCCCATTATGTTGTCCTTTGTCCAGATGTCTTGCACTAAGAGATTGAGAGCTGGGAAAAGTATTACCTGTTAAGCCCTGGTGATCATTGTGGCATTCCATGCAAAACTGCTGACCTTCATTGCTCTGACTTAAAAGGATTGCTTTGAATATCCACTTACATGGTTTCCTGACCGGCAGCAGTGCCGCCATTCATGAAACCTCACTTTTTTTACATTTGCATGTAGTGAGTGTCATGAATATGTAATGACTGCTGCTGCTTGCCACTCATCACCGTGCACACATGTAAACTCTGTGTAGGCTTTGCGTGAAGCATACATGGAGTTTTCTAAATCCCAGGGGATGACTTGATGAGAGATTACTTGTTGGTCAGTATATCAAGAGATCTGATGTGTGCATGTGATGTTTAGTGGTGCAGGTGTGCATTTGTGTAGGCATGAAAGCTTTGGGTAATAGCTTAGATAGTTGGTTCCTAAATTATGACACTTAAAGGATAAATATTTGCAAGACAAACATATTTTTGTATTGCTTCATATTTTGTTCTCATACTCCTGCAGCAATATAAGATGTTATTGCAGCTTTTATTTTGTTCTAACCCAAGGTGACCTAATGGTTTGGAAATGTAATGACATGATTTTTTGTCTTTTGGTGAAACTTTCTTTTTCCACAATGCAGTCTATCTCCTTGAAAGATTAGGTTATTATGTCATAGTCTCTAATGGAAGATGTACTTTCCATTAAATGGCAATAGTAGTTACCTGATATACTGCTTAATCTGAGAATTTCTGGAAAGAACATGTTTGTTTTTCTATCAGTCACACTGTCTGTCTTGTATTGTCATGTTTTAAATGCAGTGTAGTAAGTCTTTTTTTATAATTTACAAAATAAAGTTAATATTAGATTTTAAAAAAAAAAAAAAACGAATCTGCTGCAGCAACCCATTCAGTTTCTTTTTCTGTCATGGGATGTTGCTCCTTTATCACATACAACAGCTGTGATTTCCTCAAATAATTTACTGAATAAGTAAGAAAAGGCACCTGTGAATCTCTAGAGACTAAATGGGATTATGACTCTAAAGAATGGGAAATAATATGTGGCTACAAACACCCTCTAATTTAAATTTTCATTGCCTAAAACACTTAAAATGTTATAGGTTGGGTTGAGGATAAACAAGTGTGAATTAATATTATGGCATTGAAATTTAAATACTACTGTATATATGTAAAAATAAGAATGCTGTGTTAAGCACAGTTACATAAATTGTGTTTCTGCATGTATTTCCATTATACAATAATTTTTTTTTTGTTAATTATTTATCTTTTGTTAACTGGGTTAGTTCCTCTAGGCTAGTGGCCTCTTTTCAAGAAGACCCAAGATGATATTTATACTACCAGGGGAAATTTGACCAGGGCATCTGGGAACCTCCCCTACTCATACTGGGACACATTTGTGTGTAACGTGTTCTGCTTTCTGCTTCTGGGATGAGCATGGAGGTGGCTCAGAGAAGCAGGAAGAGTAAAACCAAAACATAGAGAAGAAAGAAGGTGTTTTTTGTGTTTCAGATGAGAAAGAAGCTGTTAACTGAACTCGGAAATGGTAGCTGTGAAGGAAGAAGAGTCAGAAATTAAGCAGCATATGGATGATTGTGAGAAAAGCAAGGAAAATGGAGAAATAGGGTGCAAAAGGCGAAATGAAAAAGATGAAGTGGATATGGTAGATTCAGAAGTGCTTTTTCAATAGAACTTGTTTGTATCCAAAGCTGCAACATTGGAGTATGTTGTTTTATCCTTCCAGTTGGGAGGGTTGCAGGATGAATCTTAAACGAATGATTGAATACAGTGAGCCAGAGAGCAAGAAAGCAGCATCGTGGGGAGGAATAATGGCTAGAATCCAGGAAGAAGAAGTGCAGGAATTAAGAAAAGAACAGAAGAAATCATACATGCGGACAGTAAAAGGAGAAAAACAGAAATAGAGAAAGGAAGAAGTAAGAAGAAAGTATCAGGTAAGAATAAACAGAAAGAAGGAGAAGGAACTGGAGAGATATGAGGTATGGGACAGCATTTATCACCACCAGAGAGGTTAGAGCATTTATTTGCATTAATAAAGAAACTTTTTGCGACATTTTCTTCGAGGAGGCACAGTTTATGGAGAAGTTTATAAAACAGTATTGAAAAAGAAGGGTTGAAAATCCTTGAAACATGTATGTGATAATTTTAATAGCTTTTAATAGAGAAGCCAAAAAGAGGATATCATACAATTTCAAACTGAAATTGAAAAAGACGACTTGAAAAACTATTTGAGAACTGTGTGTATAAATATTTTGGACTTTACAAAAATCTATAATAGCACAGGTCTGTGGACTGGGGGTTGGGAATATGGTGTTGTATTGAAAATGCAAATGATAAAATAATACATTTGCTAAGTATAATTAATGTGGAAGGGAATAAGGGAGTGGTTAGATACTGGGGAAACCGAAAACTTGTTTTCTATATGGTAAAGATGACCATTAATTAATGTGAGAAAAGGAAATATTTCATTTGTGGTAAAAGAGGTCATAAAGTGAAGAAATATGAACAAAAATGCATAAACTGTGAAAAAATAGGGGCATTCATAGATGGACTGCAATGAGATGGAAAATGATACACAAGTAGCAATAATAGAGCAAAGTAGGGAGGATATGTTGGTAGGTAATACTGAAGAAAACAAAAAGAGATAATTGAGACTGATATAGGAATGGCAGTAAATGAAAATATAAAGGAAATAAGCAGCAAAGAAGGGGGAATAGAGGAAGAAACAAATAAGAAGCAAAGAAGGGGAAATAGAAGGAGAAACAAGTAATTCAACTGATGAAGGGGATGATAAATTGAAAAAAGTTAGAAGTAGAAGAAGTTCTATTGGAAAAAGAGTGAAGGAATGTGCAAGTTCAAAAATACAGGTATAAAAAAAAATAAGAAAGGGAAAGGATTAAAGTAACAAACAAAATTTTGCAAACTGAAAATTCTATCCATTAATGTAAAAGGTTTAAAGAATGTTCATTGAAGGCTAGGAATTTAGGAATGGTGTAATAAGTTAGATATGGATATTATAGTATTAATAGATATAAGAATAACAATAGAAGAAGTTAGAATGCAAGTTAATGGGCAATGTGAAGGCAAAGTTATCTGGATCCTGGGAGAAGAAACATATAGCAATTTTATTTGAAGAATGTATACAGATTCTAGATTATACAGTAGTAGTTTTAGGAAGAATACTAATATTAGATATTAGATAGACAAATCAAATATATAGGATAATTGCACTCTACGTATATACTATACAAAAACAAAGAGAGATCTTCTTTAAGAAAATGCTTGATTATATGAGTGTAAATGTGCAAGTAATAGTAGTAGGTGACTTTAATTGTGATCTAAGACATAGGGAAAATAAGGGGCAGATGTAAAAGCTATTTTTGATATGAATAAAAAGCTGTAAAATGTTTTGTGGAAAAACAAACATTGGACTTTCAGAAGCAGTAATCTAAGAACTGAAATTGATTATTTTATAGTACCAGAGTATGTACATTTATTACACCAGGGAGTTAAAATTACAGGTTTTTCAGATCATAAAGCAAGCTGCATATAAAAACAAGAAAGAATAGGTTATATAAGGATAGGCATAAGTATGAAAAGAATTAATGAATCAGACCTAAATGAACAAGTGAAAGAAACAAGACATCAGTTATGGATAGGTTTATATACATATATATATATATATATATATATGGGTTCCATACACTAGATCGAATTTTCACTAATTCGAAATAGTGCATGGAATGCTCACTGCAGCGAAAGTGTACATAATCGAAAATGCACTTACGCGAAGTTCAGTACAACGAACGGGTGTTGTACTGAACTTCCATGCAGTACTCACGGACCTTAGGGTTAGGGCACGGATCATAGTAAGGGGATAGCCATGACCTGTGCTCTAACCCTAAGATCCGTGATGACTGCAGCGCAGTGAAGGACATAGCAATGTCCTCCACTATGGTGCAATAGTCACAAACCTTAGGGTTAGGGCATGGTTTAGGGTAAGGGGGATAGCTTTACTAACTATCCCCTTACCCTAACCCATGCCCTAACCCTAAGGTCAGTGACTATCGCACCATAGTGGAGGACATAGCTTGTTTTATATGTCCTCCACTGTGCTGCTGTGTTTTCGGTGAAGTGCACTCACGCAAAAGTTCACTTTCATTAAAGTGAACTTTCGCAGAAGTGAGGCTTCCTATTACAAGTTTGAAGTAGTGAACTTTCGTTCTTGTAATAGGAATCCATATATATATATATATATATATATATATATATATATATATATATATATATATATATATGTATATAGATATATATAGAGCTAGGTTGATCCATCAAAATTACATTTCATCGAAATGTAAACCGTCAAGCTCACTTTTGCGAAAGTGCAATTTGTCGAAAATGATCTTTCGCAAAACAAAAAAATAATGAAAAGAAAATGCAAACATAAACCCCCCCCCCACTAAATCACATTTATGGAGGGGGGTAAGCCCCCCTGAACTCCACACCCCCCTACTTAAATATATTAACTCTGAGATCGCACTACAGTGGGGAAAATTATATATTCCCTTATCCCCACTGTAACTGGATTCGGCGAATCGGCTTTCGCGAAAGTGCACTGTCGATGTAGTACATTTTCATGGAAGTGGGCTCGGCCTTCTGTTTGTGATGAAGTTTACTTTCGACAAACAGAAGAAGAACCATATATATATATATATATATATATATATATATATATATATATATATATGAGAGAATTTTATAAAAATTGAAGAAACTGGTGGCTTAGTTTGAAAGAAAAATATAAAAATAGAGATATTAATATGGGAAACGACAAAAAGAATGCAAGGTAGTGACAACAATAAAAAAAACAGCAATCAGGTTTTAGATGTATAGTAGACAATAAGGAAGAATTTCTAGAAAAAGAAAGAAGGTTATATGAAATGTATCAATAAAAAATAAAAGAATGTTATTCAAGCCAAGATATTTTTTGCAAGGAAGAAAGAAAGAAGTATCGCCATAACTTAGTAAAACAGCTAAAGAAAAAATAAGAATAATAAGAGAGTTAAGGAATGTGGAAGGATGTATAGTCACTACACAAAACGAAATCATGCAGACAATTAAAAGGCTAACTACCATACCATTGTTTACAAGCATTTCACTGGACAGCTGTGATATTTCTAATGTTTACTAAAGTGATTTGTTGTTAATCAAAAGATAACTGTGCAGGTAACTTTTCTTGTTTGCTTTCAGTCTTCATAAGTCCTAATCTGCTCCCATATCTCCTTTCGCATTCTCTAGGTATTCTGTACCTATACCCTCCAGCCCAACCTAATTCTGCCGCAGCATTCACCTAGTACAGAAGTGGGTCTGCTACCACCATATCACGGGCATTTAAACAACCCAAGTGTGATAATTCTTGTGTTGAAACTGAATGAACCAAGGTGTATTTCTTTTTCCTTATGCCTTTTGCATAAAACTTTAAGTGTATGGGTGTACTTAACCACTCGGGGTTTCCATGGCACAAACAGTACCCAGTAGGTCTGTCCCATCTAAATCTTAAAGCTGTAAGACTCTGCTGTTTTTTCCCTTAAGGAAAAGGGGAATTTGATTGTTTCTTAAGGAAAAGGGGAATTTGATTGTTTCTCAAAACCTTGCGGTGTAGTCAGCCCTGCTCAGTTCACCTCGCTTCGCTCAGCTCACTCCGCTCCCCTACTTTGCCCTCATTTCATACGCACCCCATCTATCCCTACGTTTATTCCAAGCCCTAATCACCTGACCAAACCGCCTAACCACAACCTTCACCAATCACTTACTCAACATCCACTTCAATTACTTACACCACTCCCACTCCCAGACAACACATATTTGATTGATACACCTCCATCCTTCACCTAACCAACCAAAGAACCATATTACCTCATTCACCTAAATCACCTAACTACCATCATCAATAGCATCTATACCATACAATCATGCTAACAACACTATAATCCCTATCACTAGCACTCATATCACTAGCTTTTATCACATCCATACAAACAAACCTATCTCTATACAATAACACATATCACATAACACACTTTTCCTCACCCTCACAAACTCACACAAACTTCATCTGCCCTACAGTTCTAAATCTTATTACTACACTTTATTCATGCAACATTATGATACCAAGACATAACTCTAGGAAAAAACTCACATAGACCCAACCCACAAACAACAAACACTACAAAGTACATACTGTCATTCATACAGAAACTACTAACCACTGGTGATATACATCCTAATCCAGGTCCTCTCACAATCAAACAGATATCTGACTAGCTGATTCTTAATATCAACATAAGAAATATCACCAACAAAATATCTGAATTGCATGCATTTATAGCCCACTACACCCCTGACATACTGACAATCACAGAAACATGGCTGAACCCCAGCATCCAAGATGAAGACTCCCCCCAGGTTATAATACACTAAGATCAGATAGAGTAGGTAGGAAAGGAAGTGGGTAGTCATTCTCTTCAAAAACACCCTGAACCTCCAACTCCTCCACACCACACCACACAAATTTCAAAATGCCAAAACCCTGTTTACTATCCTTTCCATAAATAAGACAAAGAAAATCAATATTCTGTGCTGCTATATACCCCCAGGTAACAACTCTCTCATAATAGAAGAAATCCTACACTGGACAAAAGATAACCTACCACAAGAAACTATCCTATTAGGTGACCTAAACACCAACTGGACAGCTTGTGATTCCAACAACCCCACTAAGCATATTAATCTATATGGGTTCTCTCAACTCATTGAAGAGCCCACTAGAATAGACAAAAAAATCAAAAAATAATCTATTCTTGATTGGACTCTAACCAACTACCCCAAGCAAAACTATTATATAGGTTGCCTCCCAGATGGTCTCAGTGACCATCTCCCCACTTTCCTAATATGCAAACACTCCAACCTACCCAAACCTATTGTTTATAAACTAATACGAGATGACCACAACCTTACCCCACATTACCTCAATACTCACAGCCACTGTAACAGGGAACCACTACAAACCCTAGGATTAGACCAGGCAGTAGACTACTTTAATACTATGTTTATTAATGTTCTTAACAGACTCATCCCCAGTAGGAAAATTAGAGTGAAAGCTAACTATGCACCTTGGCTAAGTAGGGACACTAGACCCCTACTAAAAGCCAGAGATAAAGCCTGGAAAATCTGAAAGAGTAAAAACACCACCAATTCCAAGCAAAACTATCAACAGCTTAGAAATCAGGCCAAGGCTGAAACCAAACAAAATAAACAAAACTACTTCCTCAGTGCCCAAAACAAATACTCAAAAAATATGCAAAAATTCTAACATTCTATTAACTCCTTACTAAAACCAGGCAAGACCACAGCTTCAGCTTCAAACTCTACAGATAGTACATTAGACATAGCCACTCAATTTAATCACCACTTCACAAAATCCATCCTAGCCCTCTCCAGTCAGTTAACCAATCATAGCCCATCACAGACCCAATCCAATTCAGAAAGGTCTCCCTCCTTTACTCTATCACCTGTCCCCACCTCTACAATTAAGAAACTCCTTCTAAAACTTAAACCCACCACCCTTGCCGCCGACAGCATTCCTGCTACTTACCTAAAAATAGCCAATGACTCTCTATCACACCCCATCTCCATCCTAATCAACTGCTCCATACAGAGATCCTATATTCCCAAACTTAGGAAAGTATCTTATATTATTCTTCTTCATAAAGGGGGCAACTCCTATGACTTCTCAAACTGCCGACCTATTGCCATCCTATGCCCCCTATCTAAAATTCTAGTTAAATGCATCCACTTGCAAGTCATGAAATTCCTGAACACACATCAGCTCCTCTCTACCACACAACATGGCTTCCATCCACATCACAGCACAAACACTGCTCTTTTTTCCTTCTCTAATCTAGTTAACCTCCACAGGAACAACAACAAATATACATCTGCCATTTTTTTGACCTCTCAAAGGCATTCGACATGGTCTTTCACTCCATCCTGCTAGATTCTCTAACCTCACTATCTTTCCCCCATCTACCATAGCCTGGTTCAAAAGCTACCTATCAGACAGGCAACAACCTGTCCAATGGCAAGGAACACTATCCCCTCAACTTCCAACTCCCATAGGAGTCCCACAAGGCTCTATACTGGGCCCACTTCTCTTTTATCTTTTCACAAACAACCTTAATAGCTCAACCCAACATGTCACACTTATTCAATATGCAGATGATTCAACCCTGATCTGCACTGCCTCATCTCCCACCATTTTACAGCAACTTACTCAGGAAACCTTTAACTCTGTAGAAAAATGGATCTCAGGTATCCAGCTAATCCTAAACCCCAAGAAGACAAAACTACTACTATTTTCCCCTAATAAATCAAAAGCTTCCCTCTCCTTTTCCAGCAAATCTAAAGATGGCCCTACCATCTCCCTTCTAACCATACCAAACTTCTGGGCATTGAAATTGGCAATAATCTTAACTTTGATATCCACATCTCCCATACCATAAAATTGGTTCACAAAAAAATGGGCACACTATATAGGCACAAAAACTTTCTCTCACAGCAAGCAAGAGTCACCCTTGCCCAGAGTCACCTCCTCACCACACTACTGTACACAGCACCTATTTTCACCCATATTAGAAAGACTGACCTAGATAAACTAGAATCCTGTTACAATAAGATAGCCATGTTTGCTACAAACTCCACTTATAGAACACATCACTGTGCTGCACTAAAAGAACTAAAATGGCTTGAGTTACCTCAACTACTTAACTACCACCAGCTAGTTACTGCTTATAACATCCTCAAGAACCCTGTAAAAAAAACATCAATATCCAAACTTTTTACCCACTACTCTGCAAATCGGCATCTCCAATCTAGTGAAAAACCTCTCCTCTGCATCACCAGGGCAAACAATACTGCAGGGAAAGCACTCTATTCCCACACCATTGCTAAAAACTGGAACTCCATTCCCCATTCTCTGACTACTGCCTCTACCACCCCACAATTCAGAAACTCCCTCAAATAACATCTACTTAATACCTGGTTATGCCCTTGTATCACTTAACTTACCCTCACTCTTTTGTCTCCCCCTTCTCTTTCCAACTTCCTAACTACTCACTATAGCCCTATATAGTTCGAAACCCAGCCAGTTACTCTGGCTATTAGTTGCTACTACACTTGCAGGGCTTCTGCTCCTCTCCTTTGTTACAACATTATACACTTGCACATTAAATGTAAATTTCTGACTGTTTTCTGCTGGAAAATGCCTAACTTCATCCAATATGTGATACATAATTTCAGTGTGTGTATGGTTAACTGTCTACTCCATGTTGTATTTTTTACATGATCATTGCACAGCACTGTATAAGTTGTTATTTTTATTTTTATTATATTGTTTCTTTTTGTTGTACCAATGTTTGGAGCTTTTCTCCCCGTGCCTCTGGTGTAAATGGACCTGGTCCAGTCAGAATTTCCCAGTTAACAAATGTAAAATAAAATAAATAAATAAATATTCTTAAAACATTTTTAGTAGGTACATTATAAGAAAAAAGGATGAAACTTAAAAAAAAAATGATAAAGATAATAAGATAATGGAAGAAAAAATACAATGACAGAATTTAAAAATATATTTAAAGAGTAAATATCGAAGCAGCCACAGGTTTATATGGACTTGAATAGTTAATATACAAGGGCATGTAAGAATAGCAAAAGGAATTTTTTTAAAGGTACTGGATGAATGGTTTGAAAAGGGAGCAAATGTTGAAAGAATATGTATAGAAGCAATGAAATTTACAGGAAAAGGTTGACAAAACAGACATAAAAAATTGGGGACCACCAGTATTAAATAATGTGGATTATAAGATCTTTATGAAAATAATGGAAAAAAGAATAATAAGTAAAATTAATAAAATACTGACTGAAACAATATTTGGAAATAAAAGAAAAATGAAGTCAAGAATTATTAATGTTAGTAGGAGAATTGGTTGATGATATAGTAAATAGGAAAACTGAATTGACAATATTAGTCTGTGACATAAGTAAAGCTTTTGGTAAGATCCAGTGTGAAGCATTAAGGAATATCATGACAGAATATAACATAAATGATAAAATAATCAATGTATTAAAATTTGTTTATAATAAGAATAAAGTGAAATTGGTGATAAATGGTTGGTTAAGTGAGACTATATTATTAAACAGTGGTATTAAGCAAGGCTGTCCAGTAAGCAGTATATTATTTGTATTAATTATGAATGCAGTACTTTCAAATATAAATAGAACATTAGAGGAAGCTACATATTGTGCACCAGAGGGTATTCAGATTCCAGTGATGTTCTCTTATGTGGATGGTTTAGTATTAGTTGTGAAAAATGAAAGATGGATGAATATAGCTATTCAGGCACTTAACAAAGAACTAAAGATGTCAGGGTTAAGTATTAATAAAGAAAAAGTAAAGGACTGTGATTTTCTGGAAAAATAAAAGGTATTAAATTTAATAATGAACAAAATGAAATTTTGGGAATACAGTTTGGTAATAAACAGCAGAGAATTGTACAATGGAAGGATATGATATTTAAAATAAGAAGTATATGTATATTCTGGAGAACTTTTATAGTTTCATATAAGAAAAAAGTATATTTAATTAATTCAGTGGTATTAGGCACATTTAGCAAGTGTGTTTATGATTATGATACCACCAGAATGCAAAAAAGATTTATTGAATTTATTTACATTCGTATGGGGATCTAGGTTGAATCCTATTAAAAAGGAATCTTATATGTTAATAAAAATGAAGGCGATCTGGGTCTAGTAAACCCAATTATGTATATAGCTTAATTAAATCTATATAAAGTATTAAGAGGAATGCAAGAAAAAGAGAATTTGTTAATAAAAAATATAGAAGAAAAATATAAATCAATATGGGAAAAGCTTAAATGTCTAAAGAGAAGTAAAGGAGTCAATTACATGGAAATGAAATTATATCAAGAAAAAATATTAATATGGAAGGCTAATTAAAAAAACAGACAAGAACAGAAGAACATAGTATGAAAACATAATGGAAACGTTTTATTATGTGTATCCTTGGAAATAGCTAAAGGGGCGGCCACGGTGGTGCAGTGGTTAGCATTGCCACCTCACAGCAAGAGGTTCTCCGGTTCGATCCTCGGCTGGGGTGCCTTCTGTCTGAGAGTTGCATGTCCTCCCCTGTGGTCACGGGGTTCCCCCGCCGGTGCCTCGGTCCCCCACATCCCAAAGACATGCTGCAGGTGGATTGGACACTCTAAATTGGCCCTAGGTGTGTGTGTGTGTGTGCCTTCTGTGGAAGGTTAGGCGCCGGGCTGGCTTCGACGACGTAAAAAACTCCTGCCATTCAATGTGCGGACAAGGTGATCCGCTGTGGCGACTACCGGGAAAAAAAAAAGAAGAAGAAGAAGATCCTTGGAAATAGCTAAAAGGCAAAAACGTGAAGGTGGTAAAACCAAGAATGAAAAGGTGAATATATAAAATGTACAGATTTTTTTATGGAGATTATCTATAAACAAGTTACTGGTAAAGAAAAATATGTCATAAAATCAATAAAAGAAAGAGTTTGTATACATTGCAGGAAATTAGAGACTACTGAACATGTTGTTTGAATTGTAATAGAGTGAACCAATTATGGAAAGAAATATGTGCTAAAAAATATTTAACAGGACTTACAAATGTTATGTGCATAAGTATAGATGTAATATAATATGAATAGTATGAAAAAGGAAGCAAAAGTATATTGATAAATTAGATAATAAATTGTTCTGTTTAATATGGATTATATGGTATAAACAAATGAATGAGATAAAATAGAATGGAAAATGGGTATTGTCAGAAATTTTGAAAAATATACAGGTTTGTTTGTGGGAAAAAGAGTGTGGGGAGCTGAATGTTTAAACAAAATTAAGTTGATGAAAATGTATGAATCACTTGCAAAAATATTTGTAAATAATTGTAAAATAATTTGTGAATTTTGTATATAGAATGTCTATATTATGTTTTGTGATTTTAGTAAAGGACCCCTACTCTTTTTGATAGGTGCTTTGGAATCTTTTGCCAACAGCTCAAGCATATAATGGTTAGCAACTAAAAAGAAGACTATTTTGGAGGTTTTGCATGATGATGGCATTATATGTTTTTAAATGTTCGATAAAAAAGAATATAACATGCTATAGGTAACATGCTATTAGTTTACTCATCTAATTATTTACTTTTATCTATTTATTCAAATGTTAATCAAGTAGGTGACCTGGTCTGAACTGGCCTTCCAACCATGGTTAGAGCTAAAGATACATCCAAGAATATGTACAATAAATCTAAATGCAAATACAAGTCACATATAGCTGTATTTTCAGAACAAGACAGATTCACATTTACTAGGCTTACACATTTTAGTCAACTTGTGGTAGCCAGGTCAGTTAGAAGGCAGTAGCAGAGAAATTTGAAGTAGCAAACTAGCTTATAATCTGGGGTCAATTTATAGGAAAGAGGGAAGATCAGGTATTTCCTAGCCTGGCTGAATATATTCAGAAAAGAAAATCACAAACTGGGCTGTAAAGTCAGTCATAAACTAATGTTGGTAGAAGTGCTTAATGGAAAATAAACTAATAAAGGAAACTAAGCAGCTAAATAATCAGCAAAAACCAGAACACATTAACACCGGAGGATTTGAGGGCTATCACTGAGAGGATATACAAGACTAAAGTCAGACAACTACAACGACTCCCCTAGAAAACATAACTACATATTCAAACCCATGAGACACACTCCTGAGGAACATAGTATGAGATTTCTTTAAAACCAACAGCTAGAAGGCTAAATAACTGAGAACTACCATAGACAGGACAATGTCAAACTGTGATTTTTTTTTTTTTATTTGGCCAGGAAGGGATTATTTCATAGAGAAGAAAATACAGTCTGGAAAAAAAGAACTCTGCTTAGGGTGTAGCTGTCTTCTAAATGCTGCTGCAGATAATCATTCTTACAAGGTTATAGTTAATGGACTGAAGCTTTGTTAAGTGCCACTGTATGGATGTGTTTAATATGTTTACAAGGAAAACTATAATATTGCTGCAACTTTTCTGGTGAATAGTAAACCGCTTCTGCGTGGGAGGCTTTGTTAAGAATAATATGAGGTAAAGGTGCTAAACAAATACTTACAAACTGAATACAAATAAGAAGAACTTAAAGGTCATATGAACTACTGCTCTACTTCTAATAAATATGAGGTAGTTGATGCCATGCAGTCAGATCACAGTCACAGAGCAACAAAAAAGAAAATAGCTCACCCTATATCAATACATAGCTCACACCTTTTTAAAATGGGGAGAAATTCCTTGAAAACAACATACTGCAAAGTATTAAGTATAGCTTAACATATCACTTGGTAGTGTTTTAGAGGCTCTGTGTTTTTACATGTAATGCAGTAAGAGTGCTGTACATGACTGTGTGTTATTACAGGCATAAAATTGTGTATAAGGCAGACAAAAAACTTAATAAAGGTAATAACGCAAGACCATGTGTTAATCCAAAAGGTCCTTTACTGATGTTACAATCCATGTAAAATGAATTGCAACTCTGAAGAATATTAATATTACAATCCTTGTCTTTGCAACAACCAAAATGCATACATGGGCTTATATACTTCTAAGTCAAAATTTTAGGTTCAGCTTATTGTCAAATTACATTAATGTGGAATTGTACTGGAAATATAGGATATAATGATTAAAAATAATTTTTACTATGTGTATGTATGTGCATATGTGTGTGTGTGTTTGTGTGTGGGGGTGTGTATTACATTTAAAGAATCCTTGTGCATTGAATTACTAAAATAATTGTGTAATCAGTAAATTGTAGAAGTCTTTAGGATAACTGCTGAATGAACATTTATATATATATATATATATATATATATATATATATATATATATATATATATATATATAGTTATCCCTGACCCTGAGAAGGTGAAATGCCATGGAATTCTAATGTTCATACAATAAATATCTGACTGCAGTTAAGCTGTTTAAGGATGTTTATTTTTCTTTTTATTTATTTCTTGGCTCTTAGCTAAGTAATGTAGTAGACAACTCATTAAGTATTGGCAGTCACTTATACATGCAGGTTAGAAAGAACAGTGTTGGACAGTATTTACACTGTTTTCATCTCTTTATTGCATCAAGAAGATTAATCGCATTACTGAATAAAAGAAGAGTCTTGTCAGTTTACCGGATTTGAACTTGGATTTCATAAAACTACTTCTTTAGGCCGTGTCATAGATATAATAACTATTTCTCATCTGGACTGCACTCACTTTCTTTTCTTTCCTTTTTACAATTTTTGGGGAGAATACATATTTATAGTATAAATTGTTTATTAAACAAGATATGAATATTTCCATTCATTTTACTGATGAAATAGGATTAAATAAAGAGCAAGAAATAATTCATTAGTAGTTGCAAGTTATAACAAAGTTGTGGGAAATTCTTTACAGGTTACTACTTCCATGAAGATGTATACATTTATTTAAAGCCAATATTTGAAAACTGTTTAGCAAGAGAATAAAAGTTACATTTGTTATCAACACATTTTCCAGCGCATGCATCTAGTTAGTTGTTAGAAATGTACTTCCCTAAGTCAAATCTCACAGAACATGTTACAAAAAACACTGTTCCTTAAACAATTTTTCCTAACAGCATAATCATGCTGTCAGCACATACTAACCTTTTGAGAGGAAGACAAATGTGCAGTGAGGGCTACACCTCCCTTCCAATGTTACTCAGTATTATTATTGTCCCTCAGTGATAAACATATTGGGGAATAAATTTATCTTTGGTGTGTATCATGTAGTTAGCTGACAAACCTGGTAATATGGTAGTCACTGCAGTGCATGAGCTGTTTGTCCAGAATGTGTAGCAACATAACTGCCTGATATGTCATTCAGGTAGCAGATACTACAAGTAAAAGATGCAGTAAACAGCAAATCTGTTTTATTTTCTTTATGTTTTTATTAATGCTGTACCATTAAGACAATACAAGAGATGTTTATATTATAGAGACATCAGAAAAAGACACAGTAGAACAAGGGTGAAAAAACAAACTTTTGCCATTAAAATAACAGGCTATCTTGTCAATGAAAAACATTTGAATTAAAAATGAGTTAAAATAAAAACCGTTGTGTAAAGCAAAAATGCATTCAGAAATATTTATGTTATAAAATGATTTATGCAATATCATTCTGGGGTATATACAATTTACACAGTGTGTATGCATCATGATTTCTGTGCAACAGTGTTTAGTAGTTGAAAGAAGGTATGAAATTGCAAATAAATTAATATATTAATTACCATATGTTGCAAAAATCAATGTACAAATAACTTGTCTGTGTGGGGAAAGGCCATTTTTACCCATCAGTGGACTTGTTAATCAGTATATTCTGTAACCATAGCTGCAATAACTATTAGGGTACATTATTAAGCAAATTTTGCAACAGTACAATAAAACTCAGTAGTAATAAGCAGTATTTATCACATTAAAAAATGGTCAAGTGATGACCACATTATGCAGTGGTTGATATTGCTTCCTCACAATCCTTGGTTCACTAGTTTGTCTACATCTCAGAGACAAGCTTGTAGGTACATTGGTCATGCTCCAAACTGGCCATACATATATTTACAGCTTGTTGTCAGTGGACGTGTGCATGAGTGTGTGTGCGAGTATGTGTGACTGTGTCCTGTGATAGTCTGGCATCTCATTCCAGACTAATTTTATACCTTATATCCATTGCTTTCTGGAACAGACTCTAACATCACAGTGACTGTGATCAGGGAAAAGTATTATTGCAAGTGAATGAATGAACTTTGAAACAAGTGAACAGAGTGATATTTTCAAACATAATAAATAGTGAATAATGATTAACAAAGCAATTTTTATATAACACTAAATATATATATATATATATATATATATATATATATATATATATATATATATATATATATATATATATCAAGAATTACAAATGTATGGTTGTATACAATCAAACAAATTGTGGCAAATGAAATTAATACAATGATATGCAAAACTATCTTAAGTGCACATTGGCCCAAGTGTTCATAACTTGTTTCATGCCAAGAATAGACTTTATATGTTTGCATGTATATATACATGCAAACATATAGACTTTATATGTTTGTCTTGGTATAAAAGTGACAATTATTTTGAAACTAGTATCTGAGCAAGTGCTTGATTATTTGCTAAGGTGTTTTCATTTATTTGGTTGTGGCCATTCAGGCCTGAAGGTAGCAGTAGTTGTGAAGGTCTGTGGTGTCAGAAGGAAGTTCAGAAGAAAGGACTGGGACTTGTATGTTGCTGGTGATGGAGTGGTCATTCGGGACTGCAGGTAGTGGTGGTTGTGAGTGTCTGTGGGTGTCAGAAGGAAGGTCGGAAGGAAGGACTGGGGATGGATGTTGCTTGTGATGGAGGGGAAGATGGCAGCAGTGTAGAGGAGTGATTGCTGTCGTTCATGGGATCGTGCTCAGTTTTTGAAGCTTCTGTGCCTTTGGTTTGCTTGTACTCTGTTATTGTATATGTGTTTTTTTGGAGTCTGTGTTGCTGTTTTTCTGTTTGTGCATGAGCTTAGAGCAATGAATTTCGTTCAGCTGTATACTTGTGTATGGTTGAGTGACAATAAAGTTACTTTTCACTTTTTTTTTTACTTTTGACGTAAACACTGAAGAGTAAAATGGGTGAACACAGAAACAGTTTTAAAATGGATACATGTTTGGAATATTTATTTTATTTATTTATTTATTTTATTTTACAGTTGATTACCGGGAAAGTCCGACTGGACACATGTCCTTTTTCAGCAGAGGCCCGGGGAGAAAAGCTCCACATAAAAGACATAGTACAACAATATACAGAGTATGTTAAGCACAAATGTGAAGTGTCTTATGCAATTACATGATAATGTTAGACAAATAGATGATATACAAAGAATAAAACAGGTTGAACTGCATGTCTGTTTCAGTGTAGATGGTACATTCAATGCAGGATTCTTGTGAACAAACATATTTACAAACATTAGATATCATAACATATTTTACAATCATCATCGAAACATACATTGATTTAAGCTTAGTTTTATGATAAAACATTTACCATTTATTGCACGTGTGGCAAAAGTAAGAATGAGTGAATAGGAAGATTCATTGTGTCAGGAGTTGAGTTAGTAGAAAAGTTAAGTAGGAGGTGGTGGGTAGAGAGCAAACGCGAAGGAAGAAGTAATGATTGGTAAGCAGAGGTAGAGATAAGGGCATTGACTATCAGGGAAGAAAAAAAGACATTTTAATGAAAATATGGTACTAATTTATTTTTTAAATGACATTCCAACTGATAAAAAATTTGTTAGTGCTGCTGAAAATAATGAGTACAAGAAATTATAGACCATTGAATAGTTTGGTTGTATGAATGCATTCATCAAATAAGTAATTTAATGGAATTCTACAGATTTAACAAAAGTGTTTGGAATCCAAAATATTAAGTAATTGCAGAACAATTTAGATTTTAGAAAATAAATCAAATGGGTCACAAAAATACATTGCCAAAGCAATTTTCCTAGCAATAAGGAAATGTCTGATGTCAATAATCCAAAAAAAAAAGTTTGGAAAGAAATAAATCACATAACAGGACAGTATTCCAAATCCACCTCTGTCACCAATAATGTCCAAACTACCTGTCTCACCAATAATGCCCCCCAAAGCTCTTCCACCGATCCATCAGACAGTTATAGAAATGTTATCTTCTTTCCAAATGAAACCACCACTGACACATTTCTTAACCCAATCTCTAACCAACAAAGCCCTCAAAGTAACCCCACAGCTCAAATGTACCTTCTTACAGAGTATCCAGCCACCTTCTACTTCCAAGCTGCTTCTTAGAGGGAAACTAAAAGATTATAAAAGGACTTAAACACTCCGCTTTGCCTTCAATGTACTCCACCCTAACTTTTTTTGGAAGGCGGTTGACAAAATAGCTAAAACCCTAAGTTGTATTTGTATCCTTTCATTTTCCAGAGGAATTGCTCCACCAGCCCTGAAACATGCTGTGATATCCACACTCTGGGCCAGTAATCAAGGAGCCTGAATCCTCACCACTAGCACTGGAGAAGTACATTCATTTGGAACAAAAATAGCTACACCCAGTATTTCCAGATGCAGCTCTCTGCATCAAGCACAATTTCCCTTAAGAGCATGCAGGGAATGCACTCATTATGGGGTCTGGATTTCTCTATCTGTCTCCCTCCAGGTCCCCAGTAAAACTCCCCAATGGCACAGATGTAGAGTTGAGACCTCATCCTCTCTGTGAAACCAGTGCTTCAAGTCCCTGCTCCAAACAGCTGAGCCACAAACTCTGAGATTTGATTTTCACACACACACACACACACACACACACACACACACACACACACACACACCTGGGAAAGGCTGGCACAGATTTACTAGCTATGCCCCCTTCTGACCAGACTTAAGGTAGGAACACTGCCACCAGACACTCCAAAGCCAGCCACTCTAAGGCTCTTGCAAGGGTACCCAATTATACTGAGTGAAATTAATATTAATACAAATGGTAATGTTGACCAAACAGCAAGGCTTTCAGGAGTTGTCACAGTGTCACCAAATAAATATAAGTGCTCTCAAAGGTTAAAATATTTGTTAAAGGACCAGCCACAATGAAAAGTTTAAATACATGTAATAATAAATAATAAAAGAACATGAAAATACTAATTATCTATTTATAATAAACACCAGAGTTTCAATCACAAACAAATATTAAAATAACACAGATGAATAGATGCACGCAGATACAGAAAACCAGTGCTTAGCTAATCTCACTGTGTTTTCCTGACTGATCTAAAGAATTACTATTCTCTAGTCACTTACCAGGCAAGATGAATTAGGTGAGGGGGTCCTTCCTTGCCAGGTTCCAAAACAAACTGCAATGAGACTTCAGTCTTACCTACTATTAAAATACCATTTTTAGTGATGGATTACAGAATGACATCAAATACATCTGGTCATCTGACGTCTGGTTCCTGTGCTACCCCCCCCCCCTTGGCTAACAGCTGTCAGGATTTAGCACATATGTGTCAATAATACACACACAGAGCCTTGCTAAGATCTGCTGCAGCTCTTGGAATTCCAGAGTAGCAATTAGTTTACCCCACAGACAATACAGAGAGCCTCCTAGTACAGTTTTTGTCTCTGGCAGCAATCAGAACTGTAAGATACAATTTTTATGACTTAAATTAAGTCATTTAATTTCTTACTATTTTCAAAGTTAGCTGAAGCTGAGCTTAACCTTTTCTCTTCCAGTATCCTCTATTAACATATATATTTAATTCAGTTACAATACAGTCAGGCCCACTGCTGGTACATTTTTTAATACAAGCAACTTTACAAATACATTTTTCAACACAAATATCTGTACAAATCAGTTTGATATACAAATGACATATAATTGTTTACATAATTCCAGCTAGCTGTGATGGCATATGTTACACATCCACTGCCATACTTCTGACATAGGCAATACCGCATATCTTCACACATGCCATTATTATACCTTTTCCTAAGGTACCCCAGCTCCAAACCATAAAAACTATTGACCTGTCTCCACTCTTTGCCATCTTGCAAAAATCTTTGAAAGAATTTGTTACAATCAACTGCTTATATACTTCAGTACCTATGGGCTTATCTCTGATAGGCACTGTGGCTTTAATAATGGTTTTAGCACAAATGTTGGCATATTCTCAGCGTTTGACACAATGTATAGCAATCTAAATGATGGTCTACTTACAGACGGTATTTTTGTGGACATGACGCATGCCTTTGAAACAGCTAACTATGAACTCTGCTTGATAACTAAAAAAAAATCACCTTGTTTGAAAGTGTCATTCCCTGGTTCCATAGGTACATTGACAGCATGAGCTTCTAGGTGTCTGTGAAGGAGTCTTGAGTGATCTCCTGAAGTTTAGTTAGGGAAGGGGTAGAGCAGAATAGGGTGCATCATTAGTGTATTATACAGAAGTGGCACATTTGGTGGCAGTATGAAATTTATTTCTGTAAATAATAAACAGAAGGGGGCCAAGTATAGGGCCTTGTGGACACCAACAGAGACTGGAATGGTGAGAGACTTTGTTACCATTTAACTGCTCTTTGCTGATTGGAAAGGTAGATGTGGATTCAAAAAAGATAGGAAAGATTGAAATCAAGGGAAGCAAGTTCATCAACAAGTTTATTGGGACACTGTATCAAATGCTTTGGATAAGTGAAGGAAAATTGGGAACACTAAGTTGCCTTCATTTCTATTTAAGCTGACAATGTGAGTGAAATTAGGAACAGTTATAGTACTGTAGCTGGGCGTAAAGCCATGTTCGGCTCTGGAAAAGAAATGTTATTATTTAAAAGTTACATGAGTTGTGCATGAATGCATTTCTCTAGTATTTTTGAATAGGATATAGAATTGAAATGAGTCATTAGTTAGTAAACTCAGTCGATCTATTACCTTTTGAAGTGTGATTATAATTTTTTTTGTTTTGGGAAGGATAATATATATGTAGAGATTTTTAAGAAAATCAGTGGGATGATTGCCAGCAGCTAGAGTTATTGGCTTTAATTTACTTAGTAATTCACTTATTGTAGTATTGTATAAGGTATATATCTGTAAGTGGATTTCAAGCCTGGTGGGAAAAGGCGGGGGGTGGGAGTGGGGTGGTCATCAGTGATAGGATGGTTTGTCTTAAGTAAGAGTGAAACTGGGTGGCAATGGAGTCTTTATTATTACTGGTTGAGTAGTATGGCCTGGGTACAGTATCTTTTTTAGGGTTTCCCAGTAATATTTTGAGTATTTGAGTGCTTTTGTTGGTGGCTGACATAATAAGTTAACTTTTCTGTTTTAAAATGTTCCTTGGCAAGGTTTCTGAGATGTCTAAACTTTTGAAAGTATGTGCAGTTTTATTTTTGTGCCATTCCCTGAAGGCTTTGACCCACTGCAACATAAATTGTTTGGTCACATTTGAGACCCATGAAGCTGTGTTAGATAATCATTTATCCTTTTTGCTCTTACTGGGGCAGAATTCTCAAGAAATTTCAGAAAAGTGTTATTGAAGTGAGAAACTTCATCTAGCGGCATAGTCTTAATACATTCCATTTGTAGCAGGACAGAGTGGGGATGGATTGCTCTTTATTAAATTTTGTTAGGTTACATACTGGATTATAAATTACTTATTTAGGTGAACTATACTGCTCCCTTGTGGCACAGACTGAGAAGTGACTGCTAAAATTATCTGGCAAACAACAAGACTTTTATTTGTTAGGATAGTTGATTAAACTCCAATCAAAGATAGATTCTATGTAAATAATTTTTTGGAGCCTGGTGGTGAAAATTATAAACTGGGTGAATCCATGTATACTTTTATTGAATCTTTAGGGTTGCTCTAATTAAGGGGTTGCAAGTGAATGTTACGATCTCCTAAAATTAATGTTTCATGATGGGCACTATCTGACATCCAATGGAAGATATTCTCAGCACTGGTAATAGTATTACCTGGCAGGATATATGAGAATGAGATTCATATATTTTTCTGTGGATAATTTTTAGGTGGGCTAGTTGTAATTTGGTTTTATGGAATTCTGGGACATTTGTATGGAGTGAAGTAAGTTGTAAGATGTTTTATAAAATATAGTTTCTTCTCCTGCACTTTTACAGTTATATTTGAATAATAGTAAAACATATTGCAGTACTATTTCCAGTAAGACCATTTTTCTAGTATGTTCTGTTTAGATTTCTGGTTAGATATTCCCATTTCAGACTCGTATAAAGCAGTTATCAAGGCTATGAGTACTCTAAGGCTAGGGGCCCTCCTTCTTCCAGGATTTTATGAACTTACTTATAAAAAGCAAAGTGTGTAGCATGTTTTCCTATGTCTTAATGAGTTTAAGTAAAGTGTATATCCCAGTTAAACACTGCAGGGGAAATAGTGACTTGCTGTTGCCATATTCCATTACAGTGTTCTAGCAGAATGTCTTTAAAATGGATAATGTTTGGTACGTCCAGAAGATGATTTTTAAACTAGCTTTAGGCTGTGCTCAGCTTGTGAGTAGGATGCAGAAGTATGAGATACATGACTTTACTGAAGCTGCAGCCCCTATAGTCCAAACTATACTTTCTTGTGATTATGCCACCAGAAATGTTCAACTGATTAGAAGCCATACTTAGTGACATGTCCTCTTACAAGCAAACGTAAGCAATCTTTTTAATTCATGCAAAAGATATGCCAAGATACCATATCTATTTCTACTTCTGACCACATTAAACATATTTCCTTATGAACAAACTTCCTTTCATCAGATGTACCAGGTAAGTACATTGACAATTGCTGGATATTTCATGGCATATAGTCCTTGTGCTCATATATTTGCTCTACAAGTTTTAGCTATTCCTTAGTTTAAGTCTACCTGCCCTTCCCAGTGAGTTATATGATTAAGTTTCCTGTAATCTCAAGTTGCAAATTTATCACTCCTTTTCTATCCAGTTTCAGTTTTATCAACAAGTTACTAGATAAAGTGTTGAAAACAATAACATAGATTCATAGATTCATAGACTGTTACTAGGCTAATGACCCAGGGGCCTTTCTAACACTAATCAAGTTTTCCCAAAAGAATAATGATGTCATATATCCAAACAGGACATTGAGGGTCAGGCATTTATACGCTATCTCTGTCCATAAGGGACATGGGTGTCAGGCCTGGTGCAAATTTCCCATTACCCATCCACTTGTCTAGGTTGTGCTTAAACTGGATAACAAACGAACTGAGCTTCACATGGATGAGAAGCCTGTTCCATAGGAGGGGCAGTCTCTGGGACACATATCTGTCTCTCTGGCATGCTCTGTTTATATCACAGACAAAATTCAGGTCCTTAGACATTGTATTTCTGGTACTTTTTGACTTACAAATATGTAGGAGATTCATAAGTGTGGGGTTTGTGGATGCCTTATTTAGCTAGCCATAGCTCACTCCTCAGCAGTCTATAGGAGACTGAGTGCAGGGAAAGGGATTTAAGGCCCTCTGCATGAGGCAGTTTTGTTACGCCTCGTATTGTTTTTGTAAGGAACCTTTGAGGTCATTCTAGTTTCTGCATATGTCTGGTCAGGAACATCCCAAATGGAGCACTGTACTCTATGACTGCTCTGATAAGGGTGGAGTACAGTGAGATAATGACCTCTTTGGATTTGCTATACCCTTACTTATAAGCTGTGCAACATGAAAGGATTTCCTCACCACTGTGGCCATGTGGTGGTTGAAGGTAAGACTACTGTCTACATGTGTACCCAGATCCCTGACCACTGGGTCGACTCTTAAGGATTTATTATCAATATGGTAATTAGCCAAGATGGTTGATTTCCTTGGAGAAGGTAAGGGAAAAGGGTGCCTTGGAAGGATTAATCTGCTTTTGTCAGTTTCATGTAATTTTATAGCATAGAGTGTATGTAAGTTTTGGCTGAAGAGTTTGCCAGAATTCTCAATTTATTTTCTGAATGCGAAGTTGCATTCCTAAACTACTCTAGTATAGTTTAAAGAGGCAACATCTTCAGTCATGTTTTTATTTTTGCTGAAGACAGAATTCACAGTGGCCGCATGCTCTTTTGTCTTCACTGTCTAAATAGGTAGAATTTTGTGTTACTTGAACTGACTATGAGGCCTATACCCAGTCATGGCTGGACTGGGCTGCACACAGTAGAGTGTTGCTGACCTTCATTTCAGAATCTCACTCTTCATCTCCATATACCACAAAGGCAGCTAAAATTAAAGCAGATATTCACGATTCATTGTCTTGAACCTGTGATAGTTAATTCCTTTTCACTTAAAAGCAACTCTCATTATGTATGTTTCTGCATATGGTAACGTATGTTAAAAGAACTAAGTACTATAATCAAATTGCTTTAACAGTGACCTTTACCTTTTGAAATTCTGTTTCAAACTTTAAATAATAACCTTGAAGTACAAGTATTTCAGTAATGAGTTAAATTTGCAGAACTGCTAACAGTTGTTTCTCTTTCTATGCTGTTAGCTGTTTTTAGTACATCAGTTTTATCTTTAGTGTTGTTTACTGATCCCAGTATTGTTTTCTTGCTGTGCAGGTAAAGACGAAGTGTGCTGTATTTGCTGTTTAGTAGCTGTTACAGAAAATCAGTTTTAATTTAAGAACGCAGAGTCATTCAGCACTCTGAATTCATTCATGCACTGGGTTATCATCATAGTAAACGACTGCGAGTGTTGTTTTTTTGTAGAAATAATCCTCCTGGTTTGACATTTTTCCATGAATATGGCATCAGCTATAGCAGTCACACACACACACACACACACACACACACACACACACACACACACACACACACACACACACACACACACACACACACACACAACTGATGCTGGGTGAGAGTAAAATTAATTAACTGTGGGAAAATAACTGAAGAAAATTACATCATCTGCTTTATGTGTTCCTATAGGTATTCTAGGAGACAAACTTGACACAGCAGTAGCAGAATGTCTAACTCTTTTTACATGCATTACTGCAGCAAATGTCCTGGGAGCAGACTGACAGTCTTGTTGTATTAAGCCCATACATATTTCTGTTTCTGCATTTCATGAGCGTGAAAGACTTTTAACTCTGCAATGCATTCAAAAGAACCATGAAACTGTCTGTATAACATAGAAAACTAATCTGCATCAATTTTTTTCAAGTACTGTATCTTAGTATGCCTGGGTAAGGAGGCATACAAATTCAGTTGTTTCAGTAATTAGGACCCCTCAAGAAATTAAGTGAAACATATTCTTTCCTTTTAAAAAATATTTTTGGGGGGTTCATCTACCCAAAGTGCTTCCCATGAAAGTTTTCTGTTCCCACTATTATCAGGTCAGCCTTTTAAGCATGCCTCTTAGCACTTTAACACAACCTATGCAAGTCTAGCCATACTTGTGGTGAGATGCCTTTGGTGGCTGTCATTCTAGTCAGAAAGATATGTTTCCCTCCCATAACAGATGATATGTTCAAGAATGATGGTGGCAGTTGACATGACACTATGACCCTATGTAGAAAAATGGGAAAAAGGGGTCAATGATGATAGTGATGTCTGTAGATTCAGTGGCACCACATCAGACTGAGTATATCACCAAGCTCATTCCTTAATGTGCCTACATGAGTCAAGGTCCTCCATTTCTGTCCACCACAAGACCTCAGGATTGCAGTAGTGCAATTGGGACCTCACAAACCCTCCCTACCTCCCAAAAAAAAGATAGCAGGCTGCACCCGACCTACCCCAACTGATTCTTCCAGTGGTCCTGGTTTGTTCTTGGATGTGCATGCTCTTTTCTTTTGTCAAGCACACATTAAGGTGGTCTATAGGTGTAACTCATGCTGTTTCAAAGCTATATGGAAGTGCAAACTACACCCTTTGAGCAATTTCATTGAAGCATTTGAAGAACTCACTGTTGTCTACCATCTTGACATGCCCAAATCTGAAGATTTAAAAAAATGAAAACCAAAGCAGAAAACAGAAAGATCAGCATATAAGTTAGAAGAAAAAGAAGTAGTAAATTATTTAAATGCACATATGCTTCATTTGTCATATTGTAACGTTTTTTTTTAAATTATTTCTGCTGGTGGCTCACAAGCCATATGTTAAGCTACTTCAGACTATAGCTATATTACATAACATGACTGTGAGGTTGTGATGATATGAGGTAGTTGAGTAGGGCAGTAGTGCATGTGGAACATATGCCAGCATAGCTACTTTGAGTTTTGCAAAGAATTATATGTTATTTAAATATCAGATTGATTTGTACAGATGATTGCATTAAAAATGTATTTGTAAAGTTACTTGTTTTAAAAATGTATCAGTTGTGGGTCCAGCTGGACAGAAAAGAAATATACATGTATGTCAGACTGTATTGTTTTAACTGATTAAATGTATATATTTTAAAAGAGGATACTGGAAGGGAAGGGGTTAAGCTCATCCCAGCTAACCTTGAGAAAAATAGCATGAAATTAAATTACTTGGTTTAGACCATAAAGATTTTATCCCACAGGTCTGAATGCTGCCAGACAATAGCTTGTTAGTTTCTGCAGGAAGCGTGGAAGTGTAGGACTTGTTTTACAGTTTCCATATGCTGTAATAAACCTTAGATAAAGTTCTATGTGTGTATTGTGACACATCAGTCCCAGACCCTGTCTCAGTTTCTAATGAGGAGGTAGTGTGTAAACCACAGAGTCAGGTGGCCAGATGTGATGTCATTCTGTAGCCAACACTTAAATTGTATTTGAACACTAGTGAGAGATATGAGGTCTGCACTCTGTTTTTGGGAACTCACAAGACAATCATCCACATTCATCTTGTCTTGCTTTAGTTAGTAGCTAGGGAACAGTAATTCTTCATTCAGTTAGAAAATAGAGTGAGATTAGCTAAATGTTGTTTTTTTTCTGTGCCTGTCTGAGTCTTTTCACCGGTGTTGTTTTTTTATATTTCATGTGATTGAAACTCTGGTGTTTATTTTAAAAAGATATTCAGTATTTTAATGTTTATTTATTTATTATTAAATATATCTAAACCTTTCATTGTAGCTGGTCTTTTAGAAAATATTTAACTTTTGAGAGTACTTACATTTATTTACTGGCAGTGTGGCTTCATATTCTTGAAGGTCTTGTTGCTTGGTCAAACACTACTATTTGTATAAGTATTAATTTCACTAAGTGCAATTTGGTACTCTTGTAAGTGCCTTAAACTGGCTTCAGGTGTTTTGGTGGCAGTAAATCTACCTTATAGTCTGAGTTGAGGTGGCAGAGTAGGTAAAATGTTCCAGCCTTTCCCAGGCGTGTGTGTGTGTGTGTGTGTGTGTGTGTGTGTGTGTGTGTGTGTGTGTGTGTGTGTGTGTGTGTGTGACAGCTACTTTGAATATCAACACTGAGAGGACTGACTTCATAGAGAAGGTGGTGGCGTACTTGCCTTGGAACACCCAACTAAGGACTCAGCTCTATAGTGGTCAGTCAGGAGTCTTATTTGAGACCTGGCGAGAAAGCCCAGCTCCAGGACTGGAGCATGAATTCCTTGCGTGTTCTTAAGGGAAATTGTACTTGGTGCAGTGGGTTGCATCTGAAAATACTGTGTGTCTATTTTTCTCATCAGGAATGCTCCCACCAGTATCAGTGGTAAGGACTGAGGCTCCCTGATCACCAGCCCAGAGGAGGGATGTCACATATTGGTGAGCAGCGGTGTGCATATTAATTGAACTTTTGTAACCTGTAAGCGATTGTCAATAAAGGTGTATGTACTCTCAGAAGCCACAAGATAAACATACAGTGTTTAATTTTTCACAACAGTTGTATTTATTGTTTTAGTTTAGTTTAGTCAGGGAAAGCAGGTACAGATGTCAGCAGAGGATTATGGCAAGCTGGCGGTGAACAAGTTGACTTAGGTCTTCAAATCCAAAGGACTGGTGCATGCCAACCTAACTAAAGAGAGAATGATTTTAGTCTTAGTTGCAGCTGGAGCAACGACCAGCAGCCAGGAAGACAACCAGTCTGGTGATGAGGATGTACAGGCCTCAGAAACAGGACTGTTCAACTTTTCCTCAGAGTACTTATAAACCCGTGTGGAGTTGAAGAGACTTGAACTGGAAGCAAAACATATGGAATTAGAATTTGCAGAGAGACTATGGTGTTTGGATGCTGAAGAAAATAAGAAATAATGTCTGCATGAGAGGGACATGCTGACTGTTTTACAGGAACATGGAGGTAATGGGAAAGGCAGTAGCTGAACCCCAGAAGCAACAAAGGTCAGTAGATTTTTTTCACAGTATACAGAAGGTGATCATTTTGATAGTTTTATTCATATATTTAAAAGAGTATGTAAACAATATGATGTTAACCAAGGGCTCTGGGTATGGTTACTGACCCCCTTAATCCATGGTAAAACTGTAACTGCTGTTTCTAAATTGTCTAATACTGACTATTTAAATTATGACAAGATTAAACAATGTTTATTGGTATATACAAAATGATATAATTTCATCCCTTATATAATATAATTAGAGCTTATTTAAATGTATCTTTCTAAGTCACTTTATAAAAAGAGTTCATAATTTATGTTTTTAAAAGCCTTCTATGTGATTCATTCTTTTTAATACACAATATATAAAAAATTCATTAAATTTTAGCAGACAAAATAGATTTGTTTTATTTTATTTTATTTTATTTTATTTTATTTTTATTTTTATTTTATTTTATTTTATTTTAAAGGAACATGTTTTAATGAATTTTTTATATATTTTTTATATATTGTTTTTTATATATTGTGTATTAAAAAGAATGAATCACATAGAAGGCTTTTAAAAACATAAATTATGAACTCTTTTTATAAAGTGACTTAGAAAGATACATTTAAATAAGCTTTGACTCTCTCAGCTCTAATTATATTATATAAGGGATGAAATTATATCATTTTGTATAACGATCTGAAGAAGCTAGTCTCTAGTGAAAGTGCTCATCTGTTTTTATTTTATTTTGTTTGTTTGAAGTCTAATAAATACCAACTTGTTTGAATTTTATGCCTTGGAGTTCCATCGTTCATTTTGGGAAGTTGGATTTTCGATTTTTGAATTCTCGGATTACTTGTTTTTTGTGAATTAGTGTGCAAATCTGACGGAAAGTTATCTTTTACGTAAGCTAATGTTTATTGGTATGTTTTAAGTTAATATCTGAAGCTTACAGAATAAAAATCATGAGCATAGACATAAGGCAGATGAAAGTGTATGTGGTTATATTGCTGAGCTAAGCTCTTATTTTTATAGGTGGGTGAGTGGGTGTCAGGTCACCACTTTTAAAAGGCTGGACGGTCTTTTGGCGGGGGAACCAGCTCTTAGTATTTTGCCTGAGGACTTGAGAATCTGGTTGGCAGAACGGAGTGTAACTCTGCAGATGAGCTGGGGAGAAAAGTGGATCTCTACTTGGCAAGCAGTGCACCACTGTGCAAGTAGGGGATACCCAGTGCTGCACATGGATATAAGAGAACCCATGGTGGGCAGCCTAAATCACCCCAACAGAGTCCACTAGTAGGAAGCAACTAGTTCAGGTACACGCCAGAATCGAGGTTTAGACATTTTAAATGTACCAGAGGGTCCATGCAGCATACAAATATCAACTGAAGCAATGCCGGGAACAAAAGTTAAGGGACCCAGCAAGGGGAATAACAGCATTCCTGTGGTAAGTTGTCTGGAGACAACAGAGGTACCAAACTATCACCGGAGATTGTATCCTATCTTAGTGGATGGAAAACAGGCCACTGCCAATACAGACACAGCCTCTGACATAACCATTGTGAAGCTTGCAGTAGTTAAAGAGGAACAGTATTTGCTTGGACAGTCTACTCCAATCAGAGCTTTGGGAGGGACTCCATTCCAAATACCTTTAGCCAGGGTTCACTTTGACTGGGAGGGTGGAAAATGAGTCAAGTAAGTAGGTATCCCTGCAGATGTCTTGATACGGAATGACTTTGATGATGCAGTACCTTGTGTGCATGTATTTATTTGCAGTCAGGCTTGAAGACAGGCATGTGGATCTGGTAGACTGGAGGAGACCCAGACAGAATCCTCACATAAAGCCAGGCTGGTGATGTGGCTATTTCAGGGAGGGAGTTACACTATAGCAGTGAGCCTGAAGGTGAGCCACAGCTGCTGAGAGGTACTGATGTTCCCTTGAGCAGGGTGACTGCAAGATCAGAGGTGAGTGGTAGTACCCAGGCCAACAGTGAGGCACCACTGTCAGAAGATACCAGACTTCCTGTGGAAAGGAAGCTGGGAAGGGTTATAAAGGCAGAGTTGAGACAGGCTCAGCTCTCGGACCCTACATTACAAGGCTTGAGGGAGGTGGCTAAGGAGGCACATGATTCTCAAGGAAAGGTGGAGTCTGCCTACTGGAACAAAGGGTTACTGTATAGAGAGTGGACCCCTAAGGGAAGGCTATACGGTGAGGTAAACAGCAATTGGCAGTGCCTACAGCCTACCATCTGGCACTTACAGCCATAGCCATGACATTTCTTTCACAGGTCATATGGGCATAAGGCATACCAAGAGATGTATTATGTAGAACTTTTATTGGCCTAGGATTGCAATTGATGTAACAGGATACTATAGAAGCTGTGAGAAGTGCCAAAAAGTAGGCAAGGCAGGGGAGAATTTCAAAGCTCCATTGATGCCTTTGCCTGTGATTGAGGAGCCATTTCAGAGGATAGCTATGGATATTATGGGGTCTCTGAGTACCGCAAGTTCCACAAGAAAGAAATATATCCTAGTGGTAGTTGATTATGCTGCTAGATACCCTAAGGTCAGCCTGTGTCCTCCATCAAGGCAGAGAACGTGGCAAAAGCTTTGTTAGATATTTTCAGCAGGGTAAGTTTCCCAAGAGAAATACCGACTGACAGAGGGTCCAAAATAACCTGCTGGCTAGTCTGTGGGACAACTTTGGTGTGAAGCACCTAAAGACTACCCCTCCCACTCCCAGAGTAATGGTTTTGTGGAGAGATTAAACTGTACACTAAAGACCATGCTAACAGCATTTGCAGACCAGTTTAAGAAAGTGGGATAAATATTTACCTAATCTGCTGTTTGCATACAGAGAGCTATCCCAGGAATCCACAGGTTTTTCACCCTTTGAGTTGCTGTATGGGCATAGGGTGAGGTGTCCCTTGGATTTGATTTGTGATGAGTGGGAGGGTATGTGTGAGTCCCACAAGGAGCCTGTTGTGGCATATGTTCTAAACCTCAGGGCAAGGCTTATAGATTTCATGGGCTTGGCTTGAGAACCTGGCATGAGCCCAACAACAGAAAAGGGTCTGGTATGATAGGGATGCTCGAGCCTGAGAGTATGGTGTGGTGCAGGTTATGGTGCTCATTCCTGTCAGACACAAAAAGCTGCAGACAGCTTAGGAAGGACCCTTCAAAGTTGTAAGGAAGGTCAATGATGTTAACCACATGGTAGAACTGATAGGTAGGAGGCAGGGGCACAAATTGTACCATGTTAACATGATGAAGCCTTACCATGATAGGGAAGCCCTTGTGCTGAGTATCTGCAGTGGATGACAGGAGGATTTGCACCACAATATTAATCCAATTCCTTAAAGTGCAAAGGAGTTATTGTAAAACACCGCTTATCTCATACAAAATGAAATTGTGGTGCAGATTTTTGGTTCTTTTCGCTAGACTGTGGTTGTACAAGTGGATGACAGGAGGAGTCCAAGGGGGATCTGGAGACTGATCTCCTCAGTGAGGCTTGTACTAATAACTCAGTGTAAAGGGTAGCAATGTCCCAGTGGCTATCCCCTAGCCAGGTTCCAGAAATTCGAGTAGTGTTACAGGAGTTTGGGGACATGTTCACTGGAAAACCTGGGTGCACCCACTTGGTGCAGCACCATGTGGATACAGGACCCCAGAGACCTGTCAAACAGGTCCCTTACAGGGTGTCTGAGTGAGGCATATAGACTCTGGGGAAGGATATACAGGAAATGTTGGAATTAGAAGTAGTCCAGGAGTCCAGCAGTCCCCAGGCCTCCCCAGTGGTGCGGGTACCAAAGAAGGATGGCAGCACCAGGTTCTGTGTGAACTATAAAAAACTAAACTGTCACAGTCAGATGCTTACTCCATGCCTAGGACAGATGAAGCCTTAGAGCAGGTTGGTGGGGCTAAGTATCTTATCACTATTGATCTGACCAAGGACTACTGGCAGGTGCCCTTGACTGTCACAGCTAGAGAATGGTCAGCTTTTGTGACTCCTTTAAGACTATACAAGTTCATGAAGATGCCTTTTGGGATGGAAAATGCCCCAGCAACCTTCAAGAGACTGGTAGGTCATATCCTAGCAGGAGCAGGAGATTATGCTCCTGGTTAAATGGATGATATTGCCATATATGGCCATTCCTGGCAAGAGCATCTTTAGCATGTCAGGAAGGTCCTGGGCAGACTGCAAAGGGAAGAGTTGACCGTTAAGCCCAGTAAGTGTCAGGTGGGTATGGCAGAGGTCTCTTACCTGGGACACAAAGTGGGGAATAGTAAGATCAGGCCAGAACCTGCCAAAGTGGGAACTATTCAGGCATGGCCTGCCCCTGCTACCCAAAAGCAGGTGAGAGCATTCTTGGGGACAGCAGGGTACTATAAAGAGTTTGTTCCCAGTTATAGCACAATAACTGTTCCCCTCACAGACCTGATGAGGAAAAACATGCTGGATAAAGTTGTGTGGACCCTAGCCTGTGAGCAGGCATTCCAAAAGCTTAAAGGGGCCGTAGGATGACCCCCTGTTAGCCAGTCCAGATTGCAACAAAGAATTTATTGTGCAGGTAGATGTTTCAAACCATGGGGTGTGGGCTGTACGCTGCCAGGTTTCCTCAAAAAGAGAAGAGCACCCTATTGTATATCTCAGACATAGACTCCACCCCAGGGAAGAATGTTATGCAGCTGTAGAAAAAGAATGTCTAGCCATAGTATGGATACTGCCAAAATGTCAGCCCTATCGGTATGGAAGGAAATTCACCCTGGTTGCAGACCACAATGCCTTAATATGGCCATGACGAATTATTAAGGTGAAGCCTAGGGTTGCAGGCATATGACATGACAGTGCAACACCATAGTGGGGTCAGCAATGCCAATGTGGATGGGATCTCAAGACAGGGCATGGGTTAATATGTTCCCAGCCAGGGTAATTTCTCTGAAGCAAAGTTTTTTCAGGGTAACTTGAAAAACTAGCTAAGTCTTCAAAAGAGGGAGAGATGTGATGATGTGAGGTAGTGCCAGCTATGTCATTTGAATATCAAACTGATTTGTACAGATGCTTATGTTAAAAATGTATTTGTAAAGTTACTTGTGTTAAAATGTATCAACAGTGGGTCCTGCTGGACAGAAAAGAAATATACATGTATGTCAGACTGTAATGTTGTAACTGATGAAATGTATATATTTTAACAGAGGATACCGGAAGGAAGGGCTTAAGCTCAACCCAGCTAAGCTTAAGAAAAATAGCCTGACATTAAATGACTTGGTTTAGGCCATAAAGATTTTATCTCACAGGTATGAATGACAGAGAATAGCTTGTTAGTTTCTGCAGGAAGGGTGGAAGTGTTGGAATTGTTTTACATTTTCCATATGCTGTAATAAACCTTAGCTAAAGTTCTATGTGTGTATTGTGACACATTGGTGCCAGATCCTGGCTTAGTTTCTAGTGAGGGGATAGTTTGAGAACCACAGAGTCAGGTGACCAGATGTGATGTCATTCTGCAGCCAGAACTGAAATTGTATTTGAATACTAGTGAGAGATGTGAGGTGTGCACTCTGTTTTTGGGACCTGACCAGATACTCATCCACATTCATCTTGCCTTGCTTTAGTAAGTAACTAGGGAACAGTAATTCTTCAGTCAGTTAGAAAATATAGTGAAATTAACTAAATGTTTTTTTTCTGTATTTGCCTGAGTCTTTCCATCTGTGTTGTTTTTTTTTTTTTATATTTCCTGTGATTGAAACTCTGGAGTTTACTATAAAATAGATATTCAGTATGTTCATGTTTTTTATTTATTAAATATATCTAAACCTTTCATTGTGGCTGGTCTTTTAGAAAATATTTAATCTTTGAGAGTACTTGCATTTATTAAGTGGCTGTGTGGCTCCACATTCCTGAAAGTCTTGCTGCTTGATCAAACATTACCATTTGTATAAGTGTTATTAATTTTATTAAGTGTAATTGCATGCCCTTGTAAGACCCTTAAAGTAGCTGACTTTGGGTGTTCTAGTGGCAGTAAATCTACGTTATAGTCTGGGTGGAGGTGTCAGAATGGGTAAGCTGTGCCAGCCTTTCCCATGTGTGTATGTGAAAATACAAATCTCAAAAGAGTGTGTTTGACAGCTAGTTTGAACAGGGACACTGAGAGCAATGATTTCATAGAGAGGGTGTTTGATGACTTGGCTTGGGAACACCCGGCTAAGGACTCAGTTCTATAGTGGTCAGTGGGGAGATTAATTTGGGGACTGAAGATAAAGCCCAGCCCCAGGACTGGAATGTGGGTTCTCTGTGTGCTCTTAAGGAAAATTGTACTTGGTGAAGAGTGTTTCATCTGAAAATATTGTATGTGTCTATTTTTCTCACAGTGAGCATTCCCCATCAGTGCCAATGGTGAAGACTGTGGCTCCTTGATAACTGGTCAAGAGGAGGGGCGTCACAGGGGTATGGTGGGATTTGTTAATATATGTGAAATTGTTTGCATACCCTTAAAAGTCATATTATCTTTTGCTAACTGCATTTTGTGGTCGAGAAACGTTATTTTAAGATACTTTTAAAAAGGCAGTAAACAATGCTTTGCTTCCTCTTTCAAAGCATTTGGAAATGAAAAGAAGTGATGAGGTAGCTAATCCAAATGGAATGTATATGTGTAGTAGGGAAAGAATAAGGAGTTACTCTTATGAAACTACTGTTTCTACTACTCCATCATCATCTTCTGAGCCCCTTATAGTATTAACTCTTTCAGTGTTGAATATCTGTCAGAAAGATTGTCCCAAAACTGCTGATTGCTTTTCTTTATTTAATTTCTTTTCTAAATGCCTTTATCTTCACAAACTTTTGGCACATTCACTTGCAATTTTTTGGTCAGGTTGTTTATGGAATCATCTACAAAACACCCTTAGATTAGGTTGTTATGCTCAAAGGTAATGGAGCATCTATTTATTTATTTTATTTATTTTATTTTACATTTGTTGACCGGGCTAGTCTAGCTGGAGATATTTCCATTTTCAGTAAAAACCATCATACAAAAATAATAATAACAATAATGATAATAGAGTTAGTAATAGAGTTTGCAAAAAACAAAAAACATGCAAACCCTTCAATGTAAAGTACTACTACTTGTGTTAATTACTATAACATACAATTACAGTCCAGATGACATTATCACATACTTATCAGATGATGTAAGCAAGGATTGGAGGTAAGGAAAGTAGAGTAAAAAGAAACTAAGGGAGAAAAGGAAAGGATTGATTGTGGAAAAGAGAGCAAGTTAAGGTAGATAACAGGTATAGAAGCAGAGGGTAGAACAGAAAGCCAAGTAGAGAAAGAAAGGAGTAAGAGAGAATAGTTTTAGAATTAGGGAGTACTAGTGGAAGTTAATCAGGTTTATTACAGGAACAAAGCCAGTGATTTTGGAAATGCAGTTTAATATTTTGTTTGAGAAGAGGCAATGATGTAATATTTGTTATATTAGAAGGTAACAAATTCCATTTTTCATTGGTCAGCATTGTTATCTGATTTTATTGTACTTGTTAGGAGTTTACTAGAAGAGCGGAGAGAGTTGAGATTGTTATATTATGAGTTGTGAGAGTATCGGGTATTATTAGGTTGGTACAGTATTTTATGGGCAATAGAGAGTTGATGGATTATAAGATAGTTTTGAAACTCTAGCCAGCCTAGAAGTTTTAAGTTAAGACAGTGATGGGTTTTATAGGGGTTACCATATTATAGCAGGTTGCCAGTTTGTTAAGGTTGTTTTTTTTGAGGTTGGTGAAGATAGGTGAAGCGTAAAGAAGAGTAGAAATAAGATGGGAGTGAGCAATCCTTGTTCTAATAGAAGGTGTAAGAAATGGTCTAATTCGATATAAGGATCCTATTTTTCTGTTAACTAGTTTTATGGAGTTGTTAATGTGTTGGTCAAAAGAAAGATTATTGTCTATGGTAATACCTAATAATTTAGTTGAAGTGTCGGGTGAGATGACAGTGGCACTGTTGGAGGAGATGGAGAAATGTAAGGGGGAGGCCCTGGATGTGGGTGTAAAAAGAAGAAGTTTAGTTTTTTTAGCATTTAGTAAGAGGAATCGACTAGAGAACCATGTTTCTACGGTATTAAACACCTTTTGGGTGAGAGAGATAAGTTCTGGGGTAGAAGATGCTGAGCAGATGAGAGTAGAATCATCAGCGTATTGAATGCAGGTTGCTTGAGGGACTGTTGTTTGAAGATCATTAATGAAGATGGAGAAGAGAAGTGGGCCAAGGATAGAGCCAATAGAAACGGGCAAAAGTGAAGAAGTGTGGTTATCCCAAAGAACTGCTTGTTTTCTGTTTGTATTTAAACCATTTGATGGCTGGGATATCAAATGAGAGGGATTCAAGAGTATTAAGTAATAAAGAGTGGTTGACCATATCGAATGCTTTGGAGAGGTCAATGAAGAGGGCAGAAGAGAGTAAGTTGTTGTTTTAATAGTATCTACAAAGGAAAGCAGGGCAGTGGTAGTACTGTGATGTGGTGTTGACAGTTTGCTATTATGTTATGAAGAGAGAGATATTGTACAAGTTGAAGGTGGATACATTTCTCCATAATCTTAGCTAAAGGTGAGAGGAGAGCAATAGGTCTATAGTTAGAGTAGTCTGTGGAGTTTCCACCTTTATGAAGTGGGATAATATGAGAGACTTTCCAGATATCAGGGATGATTCCTTCTTTGATTGTCCTATTTATGAGAATGGATATAGGATATGCAATAACTTTGGCAGCCTTTTGAAGGAAGAGAGAAGGGAGCTTATCAGCAGAGGGGGTATATGGTTTTAGTTTAAGAGGAAGTCTATGAATGTAAGATGTAGAGATAGGTTGTAGTGAAAATTTAAAGGAGGAGTTTGTTAAGTTACTTGGTGGACAGAAGTTGTTGGCATTAAGTTGTTTAGCTAGAGCTTGTATAGTTTCAGTGAAGAAAGAGTTAAAAACATCTGCAGTTTGTTGAGGGGTATCAGGGTCTGCATTTAGTGGGGGGGAGGTGTTTTGGAAGTTCCTGGGGAGAGGAGTTTATTGACTGAGGACCAGAAAAGTTTAGAATTATTAAGATGAGTTTGTTGTAGTTCGACATAGAATCTTTTTTTATCAGCTATCACTGCCTTTTTAGTTAGATTTCTAAGCTGTCGGAAGTGTAGAAGATCAGGGTCATTTCTGTGGGATCTCCATTTGGCCCAGACTTTATTTCTAGTGAGAATGAGTTTTTTGGTTTCATGGGAGTGTGTTAGTTTTCATTCTAATAATACATTCAGGAGCATGTAAGTCAAGAATTGACAAAAACATTTTGTTAAAATGTAGTACTGCATTTTCAAGAGGAAGTGTCTTTAATCCAGTCACATGCCCTGAGTTCAGTCTGAAATAGGTCAAGATTAAAATGTTTGATGGTAACAATCAGCTTTTTCTCTTGTTATAAAAATTAAAGAGTGATCACTGGCAAGGTTCCTACTTTGTATTTATTTTTACTTTGTTTATAAGTATCCAGTCCTAGTAGTTAAGGTAATGGTTTGAGTAAAACCATGAAGGTTGATATGAGATGAAGGATTTTCAGCATTAATACTTTTCCAGTCTATGTTCAGGTCGCCTAGTATGATGGTTTAGATAATTTTCTAGGATAGGTATATTGTTTCCAGGAGGAAGAATATCAAATGAGTGTGTGTGAAGGAGGGCATGTAGGTTTGTTGTTTAAGCTTTGGGTATTAAGATGTCCTATTAGGAAGCTATTATTGGGTTTAGATATAGACACCAGGGGAGAAGGGAAAGAAGGGCCAGGGTTTGGGTGGATGTCTCCATCTTGAAGGGTAGAATTAATAGGTTTGATTATGAGGTTGAGCTTTTGAAGGGTTAGTGTTTTAGTTTTGTTATCAGATGGCTTGACATAGTTTAGATGTGTGAGTCTGTGGAATTTAGGTAGTTGATAGTTAGGGATAGATGAAATAAACGGATAAGAAATAAGTGGAAAAATAAATGTTGAGAAACAGGGATAAATGTTAAAGTGGGATTTCTAATGTTTACTTTTGTTTCATAACTTTTATATTAAAAATAAATATAGATAGATAGATAAATATTTTTTTCTTTTGCCTAACATCACCAAAACACTGTAGCATGGTATAAGTATGTTTTTATATTTATTAGTCTGAAGACACCTGTTAGCTGTACTTTTATTATAAATTGATTGTTCTGCAAATATGGATGAAATGTCTTCTATAATGTTAATCAACATTGGCGCAATATAGTATAGTGGTTAAGTTAGTAGTGTTATAAAATTAATTAGAATGTCTACCATTAACAGGTGCATCCAGTATAAGTTGCTGCGTGCTAAATGCATTGCATTTTAGCTCTTTTAATCAGCTTTTTTCCCTAAACATATTTCATTGAAAGTTAATGTTTTTTAATGCAACTTACTTCTTGAATGACAGATGTAAGCAAGTCAGTTAAGAACTTTATCTTAAAATGTATAACTTTAGCAGTAAGGTGTTGTGTATAATATTTTTTTGTTAGCACAGAAACAAAAGATCATGGTCTGCAGTGATAAAAAAAGACACAGATTATGTAAACTAGCATTAAGAACCGTCCATAGTGCTGGAGTGGAATACCAGGTGTTGGCACACCTTGAATGACAACAGCCTCTACAACTGATGCTAGGAGGCAATGGGAGATCTCTCTGGGCGACTATTAGAAGAGGAGCCTATGCTCCCCTCCAAAAAAGTGACCACAGATACCACCAGCCATCCCTCCAACTCACCCTCAGCAGGATGACCTCTAGTTCTGTGCTCAGAGGCAGACGTAGTGACCACTGCCAAACCAGTGCCAAATACACCTGCCAGCACATGCAGAGGCAGTTGCCATCAATAAATTACTTTGGGCACAACTGGACCTGTAAAAGGTTAAGAAAAATTGAACACCTTAGTACACACATATGGTACATATACAACTGCAGATACATAGTGGATAGTCACATGTGGCATAGACATCCCACTGTCAGGAGATTTGCTCCTACATCCTACAACATCCTCCCATTTTGACCTCTTGCTATTTTACAGTGTAAAATAAATTAGTATACCTCAGCACAGAGGTATGCCAGGTTATAGACTAAAAAGAGGGAATATTTAAAAAGAAAAAAAGCTTACAATACATGTCTGGCTCCCTCCCTGTCTTCTACTTCCAGATGTTGAAGCAGGTCAGGGTTGTGTCACTGCTGGCCACTATACTGACAGCAGCACTGCTCACCAGAATTGTTTATGTCCTGGCAAGCTAATGACAGGCATCAACCTTCCATAAGGGGCCACCAACCACCCCAACAGGCATTCAGAGAAATTCTGTACAGGTTGAATACAAAAAACTTACTCTGCCTGTGGCACACCATGGAGTAGCCCTGCATTTCACACCACCCGAGGAAGCTATTACTGCTGCACTGTTTCACTCAAGGAGTAAAATGGTAGCCATATGCATGTAGGTGGGCATTAAGACATCATGTAGTACACAGTGTCAAACAGCTATGGGGTAATACCAGATCTCCCTAGAGCATTGCTGTGATGCTATGAATCCACACAGGCTGTGTGCATGAACATATTGGTTACCTGCTTCAACACAGCCATGCTGAGGATGGCTAGTACCAGCTAGACTGAGAACTGCATTGCTTTACTGATGCAAATCAGAGACAGTGGCCTTAAATAGAGTTGCTACCATAACCACTGCATTATGAGGTCCATAATAATACACTATAAAGTGTCAGTGTCATTTGTATGACAATACTTCCAGATAAAAATGAGCATATTACAGAACTTTACACAACAAATCTCTTGATGTGGATAGAGAATAAAGAAGACAAAAAACTGGCTGGTCAATAAACTGCAGCAGTGTAATCAACACCTATGGGAGACTGAAGTAACAGTGAGGCACACATCATGTGGCATTCATGAGTGAGAACATAGCACACTAACGTAGCACTGTCATTTTCAACTATTGTTGTGGGATAGACTTTGGGCATTGAGTATCTAAGGAAGGATGGGGTAAGTAAGGAAGGTCTCCTATGGTTGACAGTCATGGTAGTGTGCACATGGCACATTCCAATGGCAAAGTGGCACTGTCTATGACATTATCAATGGAGGGCTCGATCACTTCGCCAGCACAACAGATCACTGTGGAGACAGAGGCTGATGACATAACCTCACTGACATATGGCAGCTATTCTGTAACTGTGAGCCCTGTTTTGCCTTTTCATGACTCCACATCTCAAACAGCACATGATATTCTCACTGCTTCTGATGTGGGCACAGTCACTACAGGAAAGAATTGGAGGGGTTGTAAAACTACCATGAATCCAGACCAATTGAAATCTGTGTACAGCATCTGTATAAATTAGTAAATGTACAGGTCAGTGATATAAACACAAACAGCTGCTTCCAACAGCATCATGGTGATTGAGAGTATGCTCTGTGACTTGTGTGATTAAGTACAACATTTGCACTACACAGTAATAGAAGCTATAGTGAAAGGGAGCAGATTACTGCTAAGGTTTCTAGTGGCAAATATGGCCTGTGTGCATGCTTCAATGAAACTCATATTAACTGTCCTCTTGTCTCCCTCTGCAAGCCATGCAGTGCATAGACCTTTAAGGTTCTGGATTTAAGGTGGCCAGGCACATGACACTCCTATGCAGACTACATGGACTACTGCATGGATGGCTTGAGTGTCAGCTATGGCAACACAGCCTGCTGCATCCATCTGTTGGCAGTACTGTGTTGATGGGCAGTGACTATCCTCAAGTAAACTCCCTGGGACTCCTCACCAGACTGCTAATAAATGTCCCCATAACCATGCCTGCTTGTGGCTGTTGTCCAAGTCATGGACACTGGAGCTTTAGCTCCCAATGTGGGACACCTTATCAAAATGCATGAATTTGAGCCTGTAGTTCAATACCTTCCCAGCCCAGACTGCATCAAGCTCAGAGACTACAGACCACAGCGGACATCATCACCAGCAGTCATGACATGGATGTTCAATCCACACACTGGAGGATGTGATCCCTAACTGTTAATAACCTACTAGTAGACTATGCGGCTACTGAAGTCACCTCTCATATACAGACTCCATATGACATAGTTGACGTAATGGTTAAGATTCATTTACAAGGTGCAATGCTTGATCCTTACCTCTGGCCAATGCCTATGTACAGTTTTTATGTTTTACTGTGTCTCGCTGGGGTTATTCTCATCTCCCAAAAACATGCTGGGTGTTTCCACCTCAAACTCATCCAAAACTGAATGAAGTCATAGGTAGCAGCCAAGACTGTAGGTGGTGCTTGTCAGGGAGGAGTAACTGTTTCAGGCATCAGCTCTTAGGTATGGACTGTGGTACACAATATTCTCAAGATAGGAAAACATGGATTTCAGACTGTATGTCATGTCAGATCTAGACACTTAACAGTGTAAAAAATGGCTCTAGGTGATTTGGTCACATTGATTAATGTTGCCAAAAGAATGTTCATCTGTATTTGCTAGTGATAAGTGGGTTGTGGAGCAAGCCTACTCTAACCGACACCAGGGACCCATGCTAATATAGTGGGAAGAGTCTATGTGCCTCTGTTGATCAGTGTGCTCCTGTCATAAAGCTCAGCAGCCCTGCGTCAGTAAGCTGCTGATCAGACAGTGTCCAGACTTAGCTGGTTTAGCTCTGTTGAAAGAAAGCTGAATGTAAAACCAGTAATCCTGGTGAACTTGAACTAAAGATCTTTACACTCATTGCAAGTTCACTAACAGGACATAACTTGGAAATAGATGACATGATATTATGGAGAAGGTGGGACATCCTGTGTATTCAATAGACAAGATGGAAGGGGTAGTGCAGGAATGCCATGTGGCTTGGGATCCAGAGTCTACTGCTAAGGGGGTGAACAGAATAGAAATGGTATGGGAATTGTGGTGTGGGAGATTCTTCTGAAGACAGTTAGGGAAGTCATCAAGTATTATTGATAGCCTTATGGCAGACTCCAGTGTAAAGACAGGGCAGTATTTATAACCTCAGCCTAGCTCCCCATAGCGGGGTTGTGATAGAGAGGAAAAGTGTTGCAACGATTGGCAAACAAAGCATATACAATAATGGCATTGCACAATTAACACAATAGACAAGCTGTTTATTAGACGTTAGCACTTTCATTCAATAACAATCAAACTTTCTGAAGAATAAACAGTTTGTCTTATTGTGTTAATTGTGCCATGCCTTTATTTTATATGCTTTGTTTGCCGACTGTTGCAACAGATTTGTTTATAGTCAGTTTATAGTTCATTTATTTTTATAGAGAGAAAAAGAGTGTATACATGCGGCAGTTGCAGGACCTGCTAGATAAAGCAGGACAATATGATTTGGTGTTAATAATGGGGGATTTGAATGCCATATCATGACAGATACCACAGGATAAAAGGACTGTCTGAGACCACATCAGTGGGGCAACAGGAACAAAGAAGGAGGGCCATTCTAAACTAGTCTGGAAAATGGCTTGATTGTGGCCAATGCATGGTTCAGCAAGAGAGACAGTCAGAAGATCACATACAAGAGTGGCCAACAAGTCACTCAGTTGGACTTTCTCCCAGTAAGGAAAGAACATTAATGTAGAATTAGAGATTGCAAAATTATCCCCACTGAAATAGTTGTCCTAAAGCCTAAACCAGTGATAGTCACAACCAGCCACATGCAGTGGTTAGAGAACACTGTAAGGCCAACAGATACTAGGCTGAAGAACTGGAAGTTGACCAGAGGAGAAGCAGAAGACTTCACCGAAATATTTAGGGGTCTAGTTAAGGTCTTTCCCTCCTATGTACAAGGACTCTAAATTGAAATAATTGGAGCAGAAATAGAAGAATTGCAGATCTCAAAACAGCCTGTGGAAAGACTGTAGAAATGTGGCCAAGCCAAGTATGGAAATAAGGTACTTAAGGAAAGCCAGGGGTGGCATACAGAAGTCTGTGAAGTTATGAAAAGAAAAAAAAGAATGTGTGCAGGAAAAAAGTAGGACATAGAAAGGATAGACCAGGTTAAGAAGAAATACTGGTTGGATAACAACGAGCCTAAGACAGCAGTCACAATAGCAAAGAACAAGGTTTCAGAAGCACTCTACCAGCTTCTGGAATCTGACTCAGTAGATGGCAGAAAGAAGCTCTGTCAGGTTACAAGGCAAAGAGAGAAGATACAGAAGACTGTAACCAGAAACCCTTCATAAGGGATTGCAGCAACAACCTGCTCACCAGTACACATGACATCACAGGCAGGTGGAAGAAGGACTTAAAGCAGCTTCTTAATGAAGGAAACCCCACAGGACCTGTACTGGCCCAGAAACAGCCTATGATGAAACCAACAAAGAAGAAATAAGAATAGCACTAAGGCAAACAAAGTACTGGAAAGCAGCAGGCTCATATGAGATGACACCAGATATAATCAAGATGGGTGAGTTAGGGGAGAAATGGGTCCAGAAGGTTCTTAGAGCACTGTGGAGAGAAAGACTTATCACAGATGACTGGGGAATAATCACTCTATTGCCAGTGTACAAGAGCAAAGGGACATTCACAACTACAATATGAGCTCTATAGTGATATCAGACTCCTATCACACTGCAGAAAAGTGTTGAAAAGTGTGATTGATAAACAAATGCGCAGAGAAGTAGAATGTAAATTTGGAGATGAGCAGTTCAGATTCAGATCAGGATGCTACAAAGCTGACCCAATGTTTCCAGTGAGAGAGATAGTTGAGAGGAATCTAGAGATGAGGAAAGAGTTCAACTGGGCATTCCTAGACTTGGAGAAAGCATGTGACAATGTTCCAAGAAAGCTAATTTGGGCACCCTTTGATGGTTCAATGTTCTGGAAACACTGGTAGAATTAGTATAGAATATGTACAAGGATGCAATGACTAAATTATGAACAATGTTCAGCCTCATAAAGGGGTTCCCAGTGGGAGTGGGTATGCATCAGAGTTCAACTCTGACCCCTCTGCTATTCATACTAATGGCGGACATTAGTAAATAGCATTGAGGGGACAAATCAACAAAGTCACTGTATGCAATTCATCTAATTTGGCATTATAAGCAGGCTCTGAACAGGAGCTTTGACAAATTGATAGGGTAATGGAATAAAAATAGAAGGCAATCAGGATGAAACTGAATATAAACAAGATAGTTGTAATGGCATCAAATGGGTAGATAAGAAGAAGTAAAAATTGTGATAGAAAAAAAGTAGTGGAACTGGTTAACACCTTCTGGTATTTGAGAGGGGTGGTTGAGGAAAAGGAAAGCCTGAATGAGAAGGTGGAGGCTAGAATCAGAAGGGCTGCAGCCAACTGACCCAAAATATCTGGAGTAGTTTTAACAGAAGAATGCCAAAGAAGCTGAAAAGTAAGGTGCACAAAACAGTGGTGCAAACACTACTAATGTGTAGTACAGAAACCCAGGCAGTGAAGGCAAGGCAGCTGAGGAAGACAGAGGTGACGGAGATGTGGTACCTGAGATGGGTGATAAAATACACACTCTAGTAACGACGGAGAAAACAGGACATTAGAGAAGAAGCCAAATTAGCTTTGATTACAGAGATGGTCTAAGAGAACAGAGTATGATGGTTCAGGCACATGTGCAAGACATCAGAAGATGATTTGCTAAAGATGATTTGGGTAGAAGAAAACAAGAGGAAATGAAGGCATCCAGCAAAGATATGGATGGATTATATTAGAGAAGCCTTATGACAGTCAGACATGATTGTCAAAGAAGGTAGGAGAGTGGTATTGAATTAAGAGAGATGGCAACAGATCATGTAGAAATGGGGGTTGATGATGATCATACAGATGCCGTATTATAGCATAGATTTCTGTTGTCATGGTCTCCCTCCCAAATTCTGTTCAGGTATTGATGACATACTCTGGCCACCCCATAACCTACAAGGATATGGCTATGTCTGTTGCATGACATGGCCAGTCTATGCATTGCCTTGTACAGCCTGGATGTAATAATGCATGCATAATTTTATTCTGTATTGTCTTTGTCATACTTCTTAATAGCTAGTTAGTATCCCCAATGTGTTTGCCAGTTTAACAAGGAATAGATGCACCAGTATGAAGAGTGTAATTTTCCCTCACAGCTGTGAAATGTGGATGACACAATGTTATGTCATGTATTTATGAAGAAAAAAAGCAACTTTTATATAAAGGGAAAGTAGCTCATGAAAGGGAAATGTTCTTTCTGCATATTAAACATTGATAGTAGAAGAGAACACTGTAAATATTCATATAAATAATTATTTATCCATCATGTTCATTTGAGGTTTTCACATCAGGGCAAAGAATTTAGCACTCTTCTACCAGAAGCTAATGCTTCTGATGACCATCTCTGTATCTGCAGATTCAGAGCTAGGAAAAACAGGTGAAGATTTTAATAAATGAGTGATGTGCACACAACATGCTCCCCACAAACCTCTGTTAACCCAGGATTAACTAATGTGTTAGCCAACAAAGCATAAACTATAGAGATGTACAAACTGAGAAGCTAGTGACCGACTTAACAGGATGGTACTACATGGGAAGCTAAAAGGCATACTTCTGGTGGAGGCCAAGTGAACTATCTTCAAGCTTTCAAAAAATCAGGCCTATATGAAGAGAGACTTGCCAGATGATGGAAGATCATGAACATTGTGTGCCAAGGCTTCGTACACCTTAGGTTAGCATACCAAAGCCCTTGGTGCTTCATAAATTCTATTGTGTTTCATAAAAAGGTAGTACATAGTAAAGTGAACTGTTGTAAGCTGTCTTAGTCCATTGCATATGCAGTGTACATATGCAAGTAACCCCCTCCCCATCAGTATGCCATTCCTAAGAAAAATGGTAATGGAGTATTGTCTAATCCCAAATGGGTTAACATAAGAAAGCCAGCTGCTTATTTCCACTGACGCTGAACCCAGCAGTATGCTGACCCTCATCCCCCACTATTAGTGCAATTAGAACAAAAAAGAAAAAGAAAATACCTGCATTGCATAAAATGAAAAGCTCTACTAACGGTAAGTCCACAGATGAGCAGGCAAAACTTGTTATTTCAGACAGCCTTGTAGTACACCCTCTTAATGATTACAGCAAGCTCCTGTCAGCATGAATTTTGACTTTACCAGAGCTCCTCATTGCCATAATATGATTATACACTGCTGGCTGCCATCACAACAGCAGGCTGTTGAATTCTTTATGATTTGCAAGCTGTCAGGAAGGTGGACCACAACACATCATGGTAAGGTAGTGTAGTGTTTTACAGCATATCATCTCAACTAGTTGCACATAGCTACATGTTAAGGCATACTATAAAGCCTAAGCTGTCTAGATACCTGGAGCACCTGATCCCAGGATATCTAGAAGTGCTGAGCTGTCTCAGTATGGTGTACTATGTAATGCATTCAGACTGCTCAGCACTTCTAGGTATCCTGCAAACAGATGCTCCGGGTATTCACCTGGATGCCATAAAGGAACACAGAACAGCTTGCATATACTGTGGCACACTACTACAATCTGCAGTCATGAAACTGAGTGGTTAACAGTGGTATACAAAGCATACTGTTCAAACACCTATCAAGTGTACTTCAATTTGAGGAACATTACTCATTTGAGTCTTACAAAGCCCATGTTGTACACTGCATTGAAAGGGTCTGTCACACTTTCAATGCTAAGATTTTTTTAAGTAATATCGATTTTAAAAAATACTGAATCATATTAAATATCAAAAGAACTTTTTATAAGTATAAACAACACATTGTAACTGTGGTGTGTTTCCCAGGAAAATGTTCCACATTTTGCCTGTTTGTTCCACATTATGAGCAATAGTATTCCACATGTTGCCTATTCCTTCCACATTATGAGTGGTGGTGTTCATACGTTATCCATTTGTTCTGCATTATGAGTGGTAATGTTCCACATACTCATTTGTTCCACATTATCAGAGGTAGTATTCCAAATGTCAGACATTTGTTCCACATTATAAGTGGTAGTGTTCCATGTTATCCATTTGTTCTATAATATGAGTGGTAATGTTCTAGATATTGTCCATTTGTTCCACAGTATTTCACATGTTGCCCATTTGTTCTGCATTATGAGTAGGAGTGTTCCATGTGTTGCCCATTTGTTCCACATTATGAATGGTAGTGTTCCATATGTTGTCCATTTGTTCTGCATTATGAGTTGTAGTATTGCACATGTTGTCCATTTGTTCCACATTATGAGTGATAGTGTTCTACATGTCACCCATTTGTTACACATATGAGAGGTAGTGTTCCAAATGTCAGCCATTTGTTCCAGATTATAAATGGTAGTGTTCCACATGCTATCCATTTATTCCACATTATGAATGGTAATGTTCCATATGTTATCCATTTGTTCTGCAATATGAGCAGTAATGTTGCACATTTTCCATTTCTTCTACATTATGAGTGGTAGTGTTCCATGTGTTGTCCGTTTGTACCACATTATGAGCAGTAGTGTCCCACATGTCCATTTGTTCTACACATTATGAGTGGTAGTGGTCCACATTATCCATTTGTTCCATAGTATGAGGGTTAATGTTCTAGATATTGTCCATTTGTTCCACATTATGAGTGGCAGTGCTCCACATGTCTCCCATTTGTTACACATTATAAATGGTAGTGTTCTACTAGCTATCCATTTATTCCACATTATGAGTGGTGATGTTCCATATGTTGTCCACTTGTTCTGCATTGTGAGCAGCACTGTTGCACATGTTTTCCATTTCTTCTACATTATGAGTAGCAGTGTCCACATGTTATCCATTTGTTCCACATTATGAGTGGTAGTGATCTACATTTTGTCCATTTGTACTGCATTATGAGCAGTAGTGTCCCACATGTCCATTTCTGCCATATTATGAACAGTAGTGTACCAAATGTTGTCCATTTGTGCCACATTATGAGCAGTTGTGTTCCACATGTTGTCCATTTGTTCCACATTATGAGCAGTAGTGTTCCACATTTTAAAGATTTAAAGTTTAGAACTACATCTGTGCTAGATGTTTGCATGCACCAGTGCAGTAGTATGTTTATGAATATCTAGACCAGTATCACTACTTATCCCAATGCATACACACGTCTTCATGGTAATGCATGCATACACAAACACATTCTTTCCCAAACTGCAAAGGTCGGATCTACTTAGACGATTAAGTTTTCAAAATGTCTTCTTTCATATGTTCAAGACAATATGAATAACATTTTGAAAAGTTGAACTGCTTGTAATGAGACTGCAGTACAGTTGGGATTGGGGAATTTGCCCTTTTCCCACTGTAGTGTGATCTCAGAAAAGGTATATATAATCAGCAGGGGGTGTGATGTTACTTGTTTTTTTACTTTTGAAAATGTCAATCATATGGTCTCCATCATCAATTACAGTCCATTTTGTTAAGGCAAGATAGTCCATACTGCCTTCTTTTCATAGAGTTTCCTTCATTATTATACCATGAACGTTTTTTTGGTACAATGAGGCCTAAAGTTCTTTTTCTTGGACATGACATTGGTTTGACAGAACTATTGAGAGCCTGTAATCTGAATAAAATGTTGTTGCCAAAAATGGAAGACATTTTGAACAGTTACTACTCATGAATGATTTTGATTGTCCTATGGCTGCTAAAGTGAATGCACTTTGAAGGTGTCCCAAATTTAATACCTGGAAGATAAGTAAGAATACTGAAAAAAAGACAAAATCAGGGCAACAAGTTGATCCAGGACAGGAAAGGATAACTTTACAGCACTAGAATACAGGTTGGAGTAATAGAATAGGATTCAATAAAAGATTAAGTGACTTTAAAGAAAAATAGCTTGCAGGGAGAAAGAAAAATAGTAAATGACGTGTTACCAAAGTCAGTAGCAAGACATGCTTCTCTCCATTTCTGAACTAAAGGTCAACATTCATTTTTAGAATCTACTAACAGCCCAGTTCTGTGACATAGAGGGTTAACACCCTGAGTATGATAAACATGATTCAAGTTCAATTAGCTGCTTAGAAGCTGGAATAACCAGGCAAGATAAGATGCAACTGTTGGGTTTACACTGGTTTACCTATCCTGGTTGGATAGCAAGTGGATGCTGACACACAACCAATTACTATAGGACTAGTGAATGTGGAATTGACAATCCCAAGCTGATGATAATAACTCTCATTGGACCTTTGTGTGGTGGCACAAAAACTATCATGGGATGGTGTGGGATGTCTCCACAGTAATGCTGGTAGCCAACAGTGTAAAATTTGGGACATAAAAGAAGCACTACACTTGGCTGCCTGTATGATGACCACACCACTGTTTAGTCTCACCTCAGTGGTGTAGAAATAAAGGACAATGCTCAGCATGTACCACTGCTAGAAAAAGAGTTAAATGGATATGGCTGTATCAAGGACTGGTGAATATTTTCCAAACTTTGAGTGTGGTGATGATTAGTGTTAGGAAATGGCTCTGATTGAATCGTGGACTGATGAACTCCCCAACTCTGAGTATTATGCAATTTCATGTAAAATAGCAAGGATTATGGGGCAGAACCATACTTCTTTAATGGGTAAAACTATCACCTTTCAGACATAAAACTCCTAAAATATTTTAGTAAAGAAAGGAAATGTAAAAATGGAACATATGTATACATAGCTCCTGCACAATTTAGTTAATAATTGATATTGGAGAAGGATAGGAAAATCCAGTGGTGGCTGTTAGATGTTAGATTGTGGTGCCAGTACCAGTTAGAATTATTTATTTATTTTTTATTTTACATTTGTTGACCGGGATTGTCTGACTGAGCTGAAAAGCCCTTTTTCAGCAGAGGCCCGGGGAGAAAAGCTCAAACATATTATACAATTTTCATTATAAATTAGCATTAAACAGCAATGTTACAGGATTATTGCAAGGCATTAAGTAGAAATACAATGTTATATAGTGTAAATAATCAGGAGTAGAGCATAACTATTTCACGATGTATAAAAGTAATATGTCATTAAGATGAGTATAGATTTTGGGGAAAGTGGTTAAAAAAACAGTTTTATCATGATGTAGTTGCATGAAGTCAAGACAATTACAATAGAATGTTTCTCTGAGGCAATTTGCTTAATAGATTTTAAAAGACAGTAGAAAGAGTAGTCAAAGGAAGATTAGAGAGAGCTAGTGAGAAGAGTGAGTTAAGGGCAGAAAGTAGATTAAGGTATGAGAAGTAGGGGATGTTAAGGAGGGAGAGTGCAGTGGCAGGACCAGTGACTTTTAAACTGCTCTTTGGTGGCTATCTTAAATTAAGATGTGTAAGGGTCTTGATTTCTAGTGGGACCCTATTCCAGGCAATAGTGGGGTGATAGCTGTACATGTTGCATCCATATTTAGACTTGGGTTTGTAGATTTGTAGTAGGTCTTGGTTAGAGCTTCGTAGAGGTCTGGAGGGAGAATAATGGGAGATGAGAGAGGATAGCGCTGGGCAGTAGGAAGGCTAGTATAGGACAGAATGGATGATCTGGAGCTGAGAGAGAAGAAGCTGGTGGGGTAAATCAAGCCAGTTTAGGTGTTTTAGAGAGAGACAGTGATGGGACTTGTACGTTTGTTGGGCAGCAAATCTAGCTACCTTGTTGTAGGTAGATTTGAGTTTGGTCAGGAGTGCTGAGTTAAGATTTGTGAGAATTTGAGAATTGTACATTAGACTGGGTAGAGGGTAGGTAAGAGAGTAATCTTGGCTTCAGAGGTAAGGAATTTCTTGTTATGGTAAAGGAGCCCTAGTTTTGAATGTGTCTTTTTGATACAGTTATTAACATGCAAGTCAAATTTAAGCTGATCATCGATGGTTACGCCTAAGAGCTTAGTACTGGATTCTACCTGAATGGGAGTGTTATTAAGGGACTGTATGGAGAAGGAGGGTTTAGTATTTATGAACTTTTTAGGTAGGAAGAGTAACATACTTCTTTTTTTAGGGTTAATGATGAGCTGGTTGTGGGAGAGCCATGTTTCAACTAAGTTAAAAGATGCCTGAGTAGCTGAGAAGAGCTTAGAGGGAGAGTTGGCTGTGGTGATGACTGTAGAGTCATCTGCGTATTACACTAAAGATGACTGAGGGCAGGAGGTATAGAGATGATTAGTAAAGATGTTAAAAAGTAAAGGCCCCAGGATAGACCCTTGAGGTATACCCATTTTTACAGGGAGAGAAGGGGAGAGTGCAGAGTGCCATCTCACTGATTGAGATCGATCAGTGAGGTAGCTGGAGTAACATGCAACAGTATCAGAGGAGAAGTTGAGGTTATGCAGTTTGTGCAGCAGAAGAGAGTGTGAGACAGTGCCAAAAGCTTTTGAGAGGTCCAAAAATAGACAAGAAATAAGTTTATGGTCGTCCATGGCTATAGAGACAGTGTTGATAATAGAGCTGTAGTGGTGCTATGTTTGGGTTTGAAGCCATATTGAGTGAGTGTAAGCAGATTTTCCTGTATAAGATACTGCATAACTTGTTTATGAATACATTTTTCTAGTACTTTAGAGAGAGGGGAGAGGACAGTGATAGGTCTAAAGTTGGAGATATCAGAGGAGTTACCTCCTTTGTGTATAGGTAGAGTGTAGCATTGTTAGATTCAGAGATAGAGTGATTAATTGGGATAGATACAGGGAGAGCAAGAGAGTCAGCTGCTAGTAGAAGAAAAGTGAAAGGAATATTGTCAGCTGATGCTGAGCATGGTTTTAATTTAGAGAGTAGAGTTTTGATGTAGCTAGTAGGTACAGGTTTGAGGGAAAAGGTATTTGAGGAGATAGCATTAGAAGTAGGCTCATAAAAGTTGGAGATGTTAGTAGTAGAGGAGTTTGGGTTAGGGTTCAGTAGCTTAGATATTGAATTGATAAAATAAGTATTGAAGATAGTGGCAGTTTCTTCAGATGTCTTGTCTGGGCATGGATTGTGGGAGCTAAGATTTCCGGGATGTAATATTTGGTTAATAGAGTTCCAGAATTCTTTTAGGATTAGATTTTAGGGCTGTGGGAGGATTGTTATAGAAGTCCATTTTATCTTTGTTTATGTGTTTTTTGTCAGATTTCTGAGTTCTTTATATTTTTTTAAGTCTGCAGAGATCTTAGTTTGTGACCATTTTTTCCATAGTTTGTCTCTAGTTATCATAAGGGTATGAGTGGCTTTTGAAAGCCATGGAGATATGGTGGACTTAATTCGGACTTTGTGAGGAGGAGCAAGTGAGTCTAAGATGCTAAGGAAGGTGGAGTTGAAAGCTAGGACTGCTCTTCTATTTGGAGTTGGGTAAGGAATTTCCAGTTTACTTTAGAGAGGAGGGCATTAAAGGTTTCTGAATGGAAATTAGAGAGTTAACGACAAGTGATCAATTTAGGAGGTTTTGAGAAGTGGGGAGTGAACCTAAGCACTTTTATAGGGCAGCGATCACTCAGGGTGTTTGGTAGGGTTTCAGAGTTATGATATTTGGAAGGATTAGATACAAGTACCTAGTCAATAAGAGGACTAGATGTGTGAGAGTTGTTTGTATGGGTAAGTTGGGAGATTAGCTGTGTAAAGCCATATAAATTAATATGAGTATTAGAGTTGGGATTACTGAGTGTTAACTAGTTAATGTTGACATCCCCAAGGAGGATAGTTTCATTGGGGATGTGTTGAGAAAAGTATGAAAGAATATTTTTGAGCAGACGAATGTTGTCTCCTGGAGGAATATCGATGGTTGCTACTGTGATAGTGGTGTGGTCATTTATTTTAAAGTTAGCTGTAAATAGTTCAGCAGGAGAAAAGGATGGGATAGGTTTCATAATACTTGTAATGGTGAGGTGGTTGGAGGAGAGGATGGCAACGGCACCCCCTTTTTTGTTTTGGCAATCTGTGCGGAGTATATTATAACCAGGCAGGAAAATGTCTTTATCAGAGGTTTGGGGTTTTAGCCAAGTCTCTGTTAGGGTGATGACATCAGGGGTGTGGAAGGCTATCCAGGCATGGATTTCACTAACTTTGTTTAGAATACTACGGGCATTCATAGAGTAAAAGGAAATATGTTTGTTTGTAGCGGATGAGTTTATTAAGTTGAGAGAGATAGAATTATGCATGGTGGGGTGAAGGATGGGCCCAGGATTTGGATGTATGTCTCCTGATAGAAGCAGGGCTACATGAAGATGGTAAAGTTTGAAATTAAATGGGTTGTAAGTCAAATACTTAGTCTTGGTTTTAGATGTTAGAGAGTGATGGGGAGGAAGTTTGATTTTAGGCAGAGGGATGTTCATAGAAAAGATAGAGGAGGAGACTGTAATAGAGTACTGCAGAGATGTGAAGCAGCTAGTATGGGGATTAGTGGTATCTCTATGGACAGGTGGTAATGGAGTAGTACAAGATGTAAGATAGAGGAGGAGATTGTAATAGAGTACTGCAGAGATGAGAAGCAGTTAGTATGGGGATTAGTGGGATCTCTATGGACAGGCGGTAATGGAGTAGTACAAGATGTAAGATAGAGGAGGAGATTGTAACAGAGTACTGCAGAGATGAGAAGCAGTTAGTATGGGGATTAGTGGGATCTCTATGGACAGGTGGTAATGGAGTAGTACAAGATGTAAGATAGAGGAGGTGAATGTAATAGAGTACTGAACAGATGAGAAACAGTTAGTAAGAGGATTCGTGGGGTCTCTATGGACAGATGGTAATGGAGTATTACAAGATGTCAAATAGAGGAGGAGATTGTAATTGAGTACTGCACAGATGAGAAGCAGTTAGTATGGGGATTAGTGGGGTCTCTATGGACAGGTGGTAATGGAGTAGTACAAGATGTAAGATAGAGGAGGCGATTGTAATAGAGTACTGCAGAGATGAGAAGTGGTTAGTATGGGGATTAGTGGGACCTCTATGGACAGGCGGTAATGGAGTAGTACAAGATGTAAGATAGAGGAGGAGATTGTAACAGAGTACTGCAGAGATGAGAACCAGTTAGTATGGGGATTAGTGGGATCTCTATGGACAGGTGATAATGGAGTAGTACAAGATGTAAGATAGAGGAGGAGATTGTAATAGAGTACTGCAGAGATGAGAACAGTTAGTATGGGGATTAGTGGGATCTCTGTGGACAGGTGGTAATGGAGTAGTACAAGATGTAAGATAGAGGAGGAGATTGTAATAGAGTACTGCAGAGATGAGAAGCAGTTAGTATGGGGATTAGTGGGATCTCTGTGGACAGGTGGTAATGGAGTAGTACAAGATGTAAGATAGAGGAGGAGATTGTAACAGAGTACTGCAGAGATGAGAAGCAGTTAGTATGGGGATTAGTGGGATCTCTATGGACAGGTGGTAATGGAGTAGTACAAGATGTAAGATAGAGGATGAGATTGTAATAGAGTACTGCAGAGATGAGAAGCAGTTAGTATGGGGATTAGTGGGGTCTCTATGGACAGGCGGTAATGGAGTAGTACAAGATGTGAGATAGAGGAGGAGATTGTAACAGAGTACTGCAGAGATGAGAACCAGTTAGTATGGGGATTAGTGGGACCTCTATGGACAGGTGGTAATGGAGTAGTACAAGATGTAAGATAGAGGAGGAGATTGTAACAGAGTACTGCAGAGATGAGAAGCAGTTAGTATGGGGATTAGTGGGATCTCTATGGACAGGTGGTAATGGAGTAGTACAAGATGTCAGATAGAGGAGGAGATTGTAACAGAGTACTGCAGAGATGAGAAGCTGTTAGAATTGGGATTAGGGGGTTCTCTCTGGACAGGTGGTAATGGAGTAGTACAAGATGTAAGATAGAGGAGGAGATTGTAATAGAGTACTGCAGAGATGAGAAGCAGTTAGTATGGGGATTAGTGGGATCTCTATGGACAGGTGGTAATGGAGTAGTACAAGATGTAAGATAGAGGAGGAGATTGTAATAGAGTACTGCAGAGATGAGAAGCGGTTAGTATGGGGATTAGTGGGATCTCTATGGACAGGTGGTAATGGAGTAGTACAAGATGTAAGATAGAGGAGGAGATTGTAACAGAGTACTGCAGAGATGAGAAGCGGTTAGTATGGGGATTAGTGGGATCTCTATTGACAGGTGGTAATGGAGTAGTACAAGATGTAAGATAGAGGAGGAGATTGTAGCAGAGTACTGCATAGATGAGAAGCGGTTAGTATGGGGATTAGTGGGATCTCTATTGACAGGTGGTAATGGAGTAGTACAAGATGTAAGAATGAGAAGGAGAAGTAATGGAGGCAAGAGGAAAATGGACAGGGTTGCAAAAGCCAAACTTGCAGATAATCTGCATTATATTATATTATTAAACTTGGTGTTTTTTACTTATCTGCTGTGGACTACATGAAGGTGATTTTGCTTAGACAGTTTTATTGGTTACGCTCCAGTGGTTTACTTTCTTCAGGCATCATTTTTATTCCTTCTGCAAATATTAACTATTGCTTATATACAGTAAACTTAGAAAGTTGCTAGAATAATAGGTATTGCAGTAGCATATATTTTTTAAAGGATATGAAGTCTGAAACTCAGATATCTGCCATCACTCTGTGAACTCAATTCTCATTGATTTGCCAGAAAACCACACATTTTAAGAGTAATAAAACAAAAATATGAGGTAAAAATCTTCACAGTCTGTCAACTTCTGGAAATTTTAAAGATATGCCTGAAACATTTACCTGTGCTGCTACACTTCAGGTTTACTTGCCTAAGTAAAGACTAGAATTACATGTTAGCAATCAGTTCAGGTTAGGTATACTTTTATAATAACATTTCAATGAGGTGCCGGCAATTATGGCAAGCTTCTTATTACTAAGAAAAACAGCCCAGCTGTCCCTAACAGCCTTTTTTGACTGCTGTACTAGCAGTGACAAAACACGTATTAGAATGACCTTTATCTTAGTTAAATCGTGTTTCTTAACCTAGCACGGGTTAATTAAATCGGAGAGAAGTTCTTTCACCCTATTTATTTATTTATTTACTTATTGCATTAAGATCTTAACCTATCTTGAAAATTATCTTTGCAGTGTTGTTAGATTCAAATTGCTTTGGCTCACTAGCAAAATGCAATAGATTATTGAAGGCTATTCCCTTTCGGTATAATTTAGACCTTATGATATTAATATTCTTGAGCACAAATACCTCAAGAAATTCAATTTCCCCATCCCTGCACTTCCATTTAAAATCAGAGGTGTTTAGAAAATGCAGCCGGGATGTTTTGTCCCCTTGGCATATCAAAACATAATCATCAGTATATCTAATAAATTATATACAGTAGTCTACAAAAAATAATTTAGAAATAAGCTACATTATTTAAATACCATTTTATCAAATGTATAACTACAGGTGCAATAAGAGAACCCAAGACCAATCTTCTTTAAAAATATTTACATTTAAATAAAATGTATTATATTTTCAATATAGGTTAAATGCATTTCTGCAAATACATTACTCTCTAACCATTTAATGACATTTTATAAACAGTTACAAAACTATTGTTTGTTTAAGAGGTCAGAAAGTATTAGAAGTGTAAAATTAATAAATATGATTTCTATAAACTTTCAGTGCTGTCAGCTAGAGGCTCTGATCCCCTACAGACAGCACAGAAAGCTTTTATAAAGTATGTTTATCAATTGAACTGATAGCTTCCCCAGTTCCTCCTCACTCACACACTCCTTACTAAGCTTTATCAATAGCCAGCAGGTTATAATATGTTGCAACTCTACTCCCCCAAACAGGCCACTATGCACCACATTCCAGACTCTTCTTCAAGTCTCTAGTGTCAAACAATTAGCTGGGACTACTTATACTCCTGTCACATCTCCAGATTGTGGAATTCCCTGCCTCTACCCTCATACAGAGCTGAAAGCTTAAGATCTTTAAAACACAGCTGAAACAATACCTCCAAGACTCCTGGCACTGCTCCTGCTCCACCATGGCTAACTATCATCCTTTTCTCTTCATTGTAACCATTATATCATCTCACCCAACTATTTCAACATTTCAGAAGTGTCTTTTTGATGTTTTACCACAACCAGTGTGCAGATAGATACAAGTCACAATGGCATTATACTGAATTTAATGAGAGGTAAGTATATGATAATATTATTACAAGGTTTTCATGTGTACCATACATTTCAAATCCATTGTATCTAAGTATTCCTATGTACTTTTGTAAACAATGCTACCATCTACTTAGATGTTTAACTCTATGCATATGTTAACTGTTTTTTTTTTTTTTGTGAGTCTAGCTTTTCTCACCGGGCCTCCACAGGAAAGGCTTCACTTTTTGTAACCAGTTGGGCTATAGTATTAACAAATGCTAAGAAAGAAAGAAATAGATAAATGTATTTATTGCTTTTGTTTACCAGGAAAATCTGACTGGGCACAAGTCCCATTTTCAGTGGAGATCCAGGGAAAAATGCTTCATTTTACAGAATGAGTAGAAGGCAGTTATACAAGATGTACATAATAAATTTACATACATACATATATATGGACTAATAAAGATATGACAGTCAACACAATAAATGTACATAGAACAGTAATGATATGACAGTTAATCAATAAATAATAAATGTACGTACATAGAATAGTAAATGTACATAAATACATAGAATAGTAATGATATGGCAGGTAATCCAAAATAATAAATGTATGCACATAGAATGGTAAATGAACATATACAGAACTGTAATGATATGACAGTTAATGAAAACATGGCAGTTAAATGAAGAATATGGTAAAATATTAGCTAATATCAAAAAAGCATCTAGTTAAATGGAATCAGCTGAAAATACATATTGAGTAGGGGACAGTGAAATAAATTAGGATGAGGATGGTTGCAAATTCTGAAGGGATATTGAGGTGGTACAGGTAAAAAGGAGATAAAGATAGTAGTGGAGAGGGGTAGATGATGGTGAAATAATTAGAGATTGTGAAGAAGTAGCTGTATTATGGCCAGTTACATAAAAGAGTGGTGACAGTAAAAGTTTGGAGATTATCAAGGAACATCACATATATAGAACTGGCAATTGAGTAAATAAGACTTCAGCTGAGTTTTAAATGATTTTAGGAAGTGATCTTGTCTTACAGTTCTAGTGAGATGGAGTTCCAGGATTTAGCGAGATGATGGGAGAGTAGAGATTGACCAGCAGAATTGTTGGGTTTGGACACATGTAATAGATATTTGTCCGATGAACATAGTGGCCAGGAAGGGTTATATATTTACAAAAATAATAAAGTAACTGGAACCAATGGATAAAATCAAGATGTAGTTTATCCTCTCAAATGGATGTGCAAAAAATGCAAGTTAAATTTTCACCTAAAATTAGGTTTCATCAGGCATAACAGAGTGCAAATGAATAGTACTTCATTTACTACTTAAATACTAAAACTAACTTTTTGAGGACAGGTTTTAAAGTAACATAACCATCTAATCCTGGTTATATATGCACGTTTATTTTATAGGTTCATAGGTTCATAGGTAAGTACTAGGCTATCTGCCCGAAGGCATTTATAAGCCTAGCTGGAATGTGCTGACTTTCGCTACCCCCTTAGATTAGTTCACTGTACCACTGTCCAGCAGAGCCATTGAAGTGATTCCTGGGGTAAACGTTCTGTTTCCCATCCACTTGTCAAGGTTTCACTTGAAGAGGGTTAGCGAGGAGCTCTGCCTAATGTAGATTGGAATCTTCTTCTAGAGCATGGGAAGTCTCTGGGACAGGAATCTATCCCTCCAGCACGTCCTATTTATTGTTGTGGTGAGGCTGAGATCCCTGGAGCATGTGGCTTGAGGGGATATGGTTTTCTTTAGGTGGAGCATGTCCATTAATTCTGGGTTGGACATGGCCTTGTACATCAGGCAGAGATCACCTCTGAGTAAGCGGTATGCAACCGAGTACAGCTGGAGTTTCTTCAGTCGAGCTGCATAGGGCATCTGCTTGAGGCCAGTGATCCTCTTGGTGAGGTACTTCTATGGTCTTACCAGTTGTTGCAAGTGTCTTATAAGGTACATCCAAAATGGGGCATTGTACTCTATGATGGGTCTGATGAGTGATGTGTAGAGGGGTCTAATGACATGTTTTGATCTGGATGCAAACCCTTTTGTGATTAGGTGGGCCACATAGAAGGATTTTCTAACTACTTTGGCAATGTGATTATCAAAGAGGAGGTTACTATCCACTTGGGTCCCCAGATCCCTTATTACGTCTTCCACATTTAGGGGGCTACCACCTATGTGGTAGTTTGTGGGTACTTTCTTTTTTCTAAAGGGGATAACTATGCACTTTTTGGCATTCAGCTTGAGGCCATGATTTTGACACCAGGTATCTGTCTCAGTGAGACCCTTTTGGAGGATGTTTGTGTCAGCTGGAGAGTCAATTATAGCCCCTAGTTTGCAGTCGTCTGTGAACTTGGTCATCCATAGTCCTCCCATGCTTGCCTGTACCTCTGAGAAGTATATGCCAAACAGGAGGGGTCCTAGGACTGAGCCCCAGGGAACACCACTTGCAACCGGTTTAGAGTCAGACCTAGCTCCTGCAACTCTTACCATGTGGATTCTGTCCTTGGGCCAGTTGGCAACCCATCTCGTGACGTAGGGGTTAATGTTCAGGCTGGTGAGCTTGTATAATACATGAGTGGGGAATGGTGTTGAAGGCCTTTGCAAGGTCTAGGTAGGCTGTGTGGACCACCTTTCCCTCATCTATTGCCTTGGTAACTGTCTCAAAGAAGTCCACCAGGTTTAGGATGCATGATCTGCACTTAACAAAGCGGAACTGGGAAGGGTCCAGTGTTTGGAGGTTTCCTATGTCTCTGTTAATGAGATCCATGATGATGCGCTCCATAGCATTGCAGACCAAGCAAGTCAGGCTTATAGGGTGATAGTTCCCGGGGTCCATTGTGGCTCCTCCTTTGTGGAGCAGAATAACTGTTGCTGTGCACCACTATGTGGGCATGTAGCCTGTGGAGAGGGTGAGTTTAAACAGTGTGTTTAGGTGAGGGGTTAGTTCATCTTTGAGCTCATGTAGGATGCAGCATGGGACACCATCCAGTCCCATTGATGCTGTGTTTTTCACTTTGGAAAGGGCTGTTTTAACCTGTCTGTGATTTCAGGGGCATTACATTCTTCTGGTATAGATATGGACACTTTTGGGGGTGAGAGGGGGTGAAGTTTGCACTGAATCTGTCTGCCAGGATGTTGGCTATATCGGTCGGTTCAGTGTATTTTGTGCCATTCTGCACTAACTCTGAGCAGATCTGAGAATTGCCACTTAGATTCTTGACATAGCTAAAGAATGCCTTGTGGTTATCTTTGGAGTCCATGGCAATTTTTCTTTCGAAGCTAGCCTTGGATGATTTCATGAGGGTGATGGGTTGTGGAGTATTGAGAGTATAAGGTGGGTGTTATCTTGGGAGAATTGAGAGTATAAGGTGGGTGTTATCTTGGGAGAATTAAGGGTTGACTATGCTGCAGTATGTTGGAAAGTACAGCTAGGATGATGGTGATGGGCTGTGTAGTATTGGGAGAGTATACAGTGGTTGTTATCTTGGGTAAATTAAGGGGGTGCATATGCTGCAGTGTGTTGGGTGGTACAACTAGGATGATGGAGATGGGTTGTGTGGAAGCTTGAAGGTTAAGATGTTACACCAGTGAGTAGCTGGAGAAGTGAGTGAATCAGCATGGAGATTGGTACCATGATAGTTGTCGGATGATATTTTGACAAGTTTAGGGATAGACAATGGGGTAGAAAAGAGGGAGGATGCGTTGTATTGGGAAGCAATATGGTGTTGAAGTGTGGGTAAGTAAGATGACAGAGAATATGTTATGATATACAGAAGAGAAGAGAGAGTTGAATAGTGGCAGAAGTATTGTATGAAATATGGGAGGGACTGCAAATCATTAATGTGTGCAGGCATTATAGCCTGGGATTTGTTGAGCTTTGAAGTGGGTGGAGATGGGAGGCTACATTTACAGTAAGTTGGGGTGGGTAGGAATAGGAGGCAGGATCGATAAATAAATACATTATTGCTATCTTAAAATAAAGACCAGTCTGACAGTTTAGAAGCTATTTATAAGAGACTGGAATCACTTAATTACTGCATGCAAATTACCCGTTAACCTGTTACTGCAGCAGCAAAATACTCCTCCATTGTAACATGTGTCATGCCTGTCTTGGTCACATATTTCTAAACATTCATCCTACCTTGTGGACTGCCACCCTTGGGTCTGGCAAGTCATTTGATGATGGGTTGTTAGGCAATCTAAAAGCACATGCCATATACTATAAGGCATGCACACACACACACACAAATGCTGGACCACAGCTGTGTCAGGATAGCCCTACATATGTATTACAGCAATCTTTTCTCTGGAATGGATGCAGTGCATGAATATGTATCATTCTTACTGGCATATGAATGCAAGTAGTAATAACCAGAACATCAGAAAGCACAACCAGTGATGGGCTAAGAATTAAACAGATGGAAGCAGTAGATATCAACATACTCCCCACATATTTGTGCAAACATTAGTCAAACACATGAGAAGTGGATCAGATTCAGCTACAGGTGTATATGTTGTAATCTAGAAGCTCATATGGTGAAAGGTCTGTACAGTAGGTCCCAATGCATCTAAAATGTGTCCTTGAAATTCAAAAACAAATATCACATTGTTGTAAGTGAAATTATGTGACAAGCAGCAATTCACAGTGTTGGGGCATTTCAAAGATGCACTTAATGAAACTGTTGTAGGCAGAGAAATAATAAGGCCATCACACTATAGAAATAATTGTTTAATGACATGGAACTGATAAAAATTATTAGAATGAGGGTGACGGTTAATGCAAATTAGGGTGAACAGTATGGCAGTACAATTCATAAATGTATACATTTTGGCGATGTGTTGCAGCTGCCAGACTTGCTGATTGCTGTAAAATACTAGAGTTATGGGTGAATGGGTGAAACACTATGGAAACATGGATAGGGTAGACCCCACTTCAATAAATATTAATCTATTTATGTATATATATATATATATATATATATATATATATATATATATACATACATACACACACTGAGGATGCTGCTTTTATAGATGCTAACCTAACCACATTGGTGCACATCATCACATGTGGCACATTACAGTTCTCTATCCATGCCTAATATACCACTGCCTCCCTAACACACAAATAGTTAATGCTAACATGTGGATAAAGTAACCATGCAGGAGATGGCTAGAATGTGTTGCACTGATATGCAGGCTATTGGGATGCATGTGATACCCATCTCTTTGGACACCAAGGTAGTTTAGCTTTGAGAATATTGACTATAGGAACCTTTCATTGACCAACAGGGGACACAGTAGACATATACCAGTCACCTGCCTTAAGGATACCTTTCCAGTGTCTTGATGCCATACTGCAGAATGCACAAGGCTGACTTTATGCATAAGCAAACAAAGCAAATGGCTTGGGCACTGCACTTATGGCAGTTGTGGGACCATTTTCCCTATGTATTTATTTATTCTTTAGAGCAATGTTTCATAAATAAAAAGTGTGAGCAGTAACTTAAAATAAAATGTGCCTGTAGAATATTGGGCACTACAGAGGAAGGGCTCCAGTTGACTTGCAATTGATGTCATGTTATGTTCTCTTTGCAAGGTCATGGTAATAAAACACGAACCTTGCAACATTCAAAATATAGGTGTGAAATAACCTCAAGAAACTGTAATCACTCAGGGATATGTGCAGTTAATTTCTGATAAGCCAGAGAGAAGAGGGATGATGCAGTATCAGTGAGCTACCTGTTCACTGAATGTCTACAATAATACTTCTGGTAGTGGTGAACCAGATTGTTTTTGGCAATTTTTGGGCTTTGTGATTTGTGTTGGCAGTTGGGAAGAGGGGAAACGGAGCAACTGGGATAAGTGCTATTACTGTTTTTACAATACTGACAGTGATTATCCAGATGTTTTAGTCAACATTGCTGGCTTTTTAATTAGTTTCAGTGGTTGGCATGAGGAGAATGCCATGGTGAGAATTGTTATTACTGTTTTTGCTATGCTTGCAGTAATCACCCAGATGTTTTGTCCAATTACTTCTGTTTTTTTTCATTTCTGGGGGTGGGTGGGGGGGTGATAAGAAGTTTTATTACTGTTTTTACAAAGCTGGAAGTGATCAACCAGATATTTTGGCCAATACTTCTGGCTTTTTAATTTATGTGGGAGGTTGAGATGAGAGGAATGGTGTGGTTCGAAATATCATTACTGTTCTTACAATACAGGAAGTGATTAAGTAGATATTTTGGCCAATATTTCTGGATTTTTAATTTATGTGGGAAGTTGGGATGATGGGAATGGAGTGGTAAGAAGTGTTAATACTGATTTTGTGATGCTAGGAGTTATCAAGCAAATATATTGGCCAAAATTTCTGACTTCTTAATTTTTGTGGGAGGTTTGGATGAAGAGAATGGCATGGCGAGAAGTACTATTACTGTTTTTACAGTGCTGGCAACCAGATATTTTGGCCTATATTTCTGGATTTTCAATTTGTCTAGGAGATTGGGATGAATGGAATGGCATAGTGGGAAGTGTTGTTACAGTTTTTTTTTTCTTTTTACAATAATGCTAACAGTGATCAAACAATTGTTTTGGTCACTATTTCAGCCTTTGTGATTTGTGAGGACAGTTAGAATGAGCAGAACGGTGTGGAGAAGTGTTTATTACTGTTTTTACAATAATGCTGGCAGTGATCAACCAGATAGTCTGGGCAACATTCTTCTGGCTTTGTTATTTGTATGGAACAACTTGGACTGAAATACTGTAATGTATGGCAACTTGTTTGTGTAGCCTGGAGACGTGAAATCATATTACATGGCCTTCAGACATCTTGACTATAACTGCTGGGTTGAGATTGGTTGGATAAAAGTAACTGACCTTGTCTTTGCAAAGTTTAAACAGTCACAATCTGGCTTTGCTAGACTAGTGTGCTTTCATTAGAGGGAAGATGGACTACTTAACTGGACACCCGATATGCACAGATAGTGTTAGTATAATTGCTGTGGCTGTCTTGTCTGGAAGAAAATGATTAGCTGCCTGCTGCTGTTTTCTTATTATTTTGGCTTTGTAGGACTTTTGTGATTATATGAAGGAATGCGCAATCTTTTAATATGTGGCAACTGCTTGGAACAAAAGTGAAATGCACTACACTGCCATCTCCTTTTATCACAATCAGACATCTGAATTGTACATAGAAGTGGCTATAATTGCTTGGTGGGGGGGTTGTCTTGATGAAAGTAACTGACCTTGTTGTCAGTCATCTTTAAAAAAAAAAAAAGAGAGATAAATGAATCACGGAATACCCATGCCTTCAGATCTTCTGGGGGCTAGTGGCCCCCACACACCAAGACTATGTAAGTGGATTTTGACATGGGCTTAGTAATTGCTTCTGTTATGACTACCACCTAGTCTAAAAACAGTCCTGTGTATGGGTGTACACAGAAGGTCACTGCACTAGTGTACATGGCTGGTGATGTTATTATTTCATTAACATTCTTCCCTAGCTTCCGAGGTCATTATATCTTGTATTGGGGTGGGGACAGGATCATGAGATCATAGGAGATTACTAGGTTATCGACCCCAGTAGTCATTTTAAGCCTAGCCGTTTCATCCCAATATAATACCATAGAAATGCTAGTCAATACCCAAGACTGCATTTAGTGATATCTGCCCATGTCCAGGAAGGTTTTGGACTCTATCCCTGGTTAGAATTTATAGTGCCCCATACACTTGTCCAGGTTCCTCTTGAACAGTGTGCTCTGTTCACATGAATTGGTAGCCTGTTCCAAAGATGTGGCAATAGCTGGGAGATAAATCTGTCTCTCCAGCATGTCCTATCTAAGTCGCAGGCCATATTTAAGTCCCTGGAATGGGTACCCCTAGACCCTTTTGATTTACAAATATGCAGTAAGTTCCTTAGGTTTAGGTCTTATGTTGCTCTGTAGGCCAGGCATAAGTCTCCCCTAAGAAGTCAATACAATACGGAGTATAGTGACAGGGACTTTAGTCGGTCCATGTGTGGCATATGCTGGAAGCCCTTGACCTTCCTTGTTAGAAACCTCTGAGGTCTCTCTAATTGTTGCAGGTTCTTAGTACTGTACACGCCAAATGGGGTGTTACACTCAATTATGGGCTGGATAAGTGCCAAGGATAGAGGGGGTTATAATTTATTTTGCTCTCGAGGCAATGCACAAACTTCAGAGGGTTGTAAAGAGGGTCACTATAGCTTGTATAGGAGCACAGTACTGTCTGTATAGGTTACAAGTTGGAAGCATTATTGTAATCATTGTCATTATTATTATTTTTTTTCCTCACAATCAAACATCTGATGCTCATATCTATCTATATAGGCTATCTTTTGAGGGAGAGTAAATAAGCAGACTGTTCATATATGTCTGACAGTAAATATGTTATATTCTATTTGTTTTTTTTTTTTTCAGTTTTGTCCCAGTCTGATATTAGAATGTTACACAGAAGGTGACTACCTTTTGGGGTATGGTTGAGGAGGCATGCTGTATATAAATATGACAGCACCAGCTTGAAATATGACTGTGGGCATTATTGCCTTAACTTTAATCCCCAGTTTAACACAAGAGAGGATACACAGAATGTCACTACCTATTTTGAGGTGGGGGTAGGTGGCAAGTGCTATTGCTAGATATTTGCATCTTCACAAGAATTTGACTTCTGAGTGTATTGTGAACTGGTGTTTGGTCAGCTTTGAGCAGGAAAACTTGGATACCACTTATTTTTTCCTTGAAATAAAAAGTAAGATTGGATTTTTTTCCATATCCATAATTTTTCTTTGGGCCATCATTTGATCAAAAGGTTAGAAAAAAGCTCTAAAATGAATCTCAAAGTGTCTAAATCTCCATGGCTTCTGGAGCAGTCTCCAGACACCAAGCTTAATTTAGTTATTACAGAGTAGCTTTTGTCTGTTGGGGTGTGTTGAAAGGGTTCAGGGAAAAGCAAAGTTGAAGAGTGAGTTTCCTTCCTTATCCATGGTTTTCATTCAGGCCGATATTGGATAACACTGTTACTTAAAAAAAAAATCTAAAATGCATCTCAGAGCATGCAGAAACCACATGGCTTCTGGGGTCTTGTGGTCTCCAGTCCTCCAGCTCAATACATTTATTTCCACTGCAGTTATTACAGTGTAGTCCTGGTCAGTTAGGATGTGCTGAAAGGATGCAAAACAAATCTGAAGACTAATACTAAATTTCTTTGTTTAGGTCATGTTTTTTTGTTAAGGATGCCAAAAAATCAAAAGTATCAGTAATGTTATCTGTCTTACTTTGATCATGTTTTTTTTATGAATCACTGGATGAAAAGGTTGTTTAAAAAACCCTCTAAAATGCCCTTCAGAGCATTTTGATATTGCGGTCGCCAAACCCCTGACTTAATGCAATTCCTTCCTTCATGGGTATTATAGTGCAGTTTTGCATCCTCAGTAATGTAAGAATATGTTGGATGAATGAATAACACCATGAAAAAAAAAACAACTGATGGCAAGGCAAACTGTGAGAAAAAGGAAGGAAAAATAATCCTGATACTGTGTGTAGGCCAGGATGTGATGGGCAGTGCATGGGTCAGGGGTGGGGGAGATGGTCTAGCATGAAATCTTTTTCACCTAGGGTACCAGTTTACCTAAGGTATGTGGAGGAGCATATATAATTCCCAGGTATCAGAGGGGAAAGAAGCAACACCATGTAACACCATGCAGGCATTTTATGATGTAGCCCATTTACTTGAGGTAATTGGAACCATTGAATGCACCCACATTGCTATCAAGGCCGCACCTTGGCAAATGGCAATGGTATAAGAACAGTAGAGATAGCACTTCATCAACTGCCAGGTGGTCTGCAATGCACAGGATATAACATGCACTGTATATTATGCCTTGCAATGCACAGGATATAATATACAATGCATTACTGTATCACCCTGGCAAGACCTATAGTTCCTACATCTGGAAAATCAGTGGTCTGTGTGTGGTGATTTTCTAAGGGAAATCTTATTAGCAATGCATGATATGCCCTGGAGCCATGGCTAATGACACCAAAAAGAAGCCCACAGACCATGGCAGTGAATGCATATTACACCACCCTATCATAGATCAGAAACATTGCTGGATGAGTGTTCAGATTGATGGAAGTCCACTTACTCCATCTTTATGTCTCCTGTTGTTCCCTGCAATATGATACCTAAAATGCAGTAAAATAGTTGCTGTGTTTGCTCTATTACACACTATTTTGTTATGCAAACAGATACAGTGAGGAGAGACATTCAGGAGGAGGAGGAAGTCACAGAGCCAGCAGTTGAGGATGTACCTAATGAGGAACTTGTGGAGGGAAGATGACTATATGGAGCAAAGGCGGGTGCAGTATGCCAGGCACTAGCTAACAGGCAATATCTGAGTCATTAAGATGGCCCAGATAAACATAACATGCAACAATTAAAATGAGACATGCAATATAATACAACCAGGCTATATTTCAGCATGCATGGACAGGCCATATTGTGCATCAGAAGCAAATTACCCAGGTAGCAGAGTACTACAGGCAGGGCATATATGTCATCATATGTGCAGGTGAGGAAGGCCACATTGGCAAGTGTCGACGATGGACTGTGCATATGGGTGAGGGGAGGGTGCATGTTAATGCGGTATGTGACTATTTGATTTATGGACAGGTGAATGCCAAGAGCCAGTAAGACTTGTCAGAGAGGGGTATCTCCATTGTGCAATGACTGGCAGGTGTGGACAGTGCTGAGGAGGTTCTGAGTGTGCACCGACAGAGCTCAAGCAGTTGATACAGTACTATGCAGGGATTTGATGGACAGGCCTGAAGCATTTGCAGAAGATCTAAATGCTAACCATGTATATCTGAGTCCACAGCTGGGATCTCTCCTAGGAAAGTCACAGGCATGATCCGCAGCATACAAAGAGAATGGAGTACTCCACGAGTGTGATCAGCATCATGTGCTTTGGGTGGTCTCAGAAAAATCTGTCCTTCCAATTCAGCGTCCATGGCATCACAGAATGTCCTAAACACTGGATGGTGGTGTGGAGTTGGTGGTGTTATTTGGAGCTAAACTGTGCCTCTCCATCCCATGGTGGACATTCTCACCAGAGATGGAGGTGGACAGGCCATGAGAAGAGAGATAGCCTTAATGAGTGGCCACACAGGAACATCTGCAGCATGCAGGGTCCCTAAATTGCCTTTCTATTATGTTGAATAAATGGGATAGGTCTTCCAACAGGTCATCAGGCAGACCGTGTGAAACCCTAACCAGCTCAGCTATGGCTGCATTGATCTCTGCCTGTCCATATATAATGGGCCTGTGTAAACACTGAGTAATGTCTATGGAACACTCAGGTCAGGAGATAATCAGTACCAATGGTATTCCCAGCTGCAGAATCATAACTATAGTGGGGTAAATGAGGAGACTGGTCTGGGTGCAAGTTGTTAGGGGTATGATTACAATGTCATATTTGCACTCATTTATGATGCGGCATGGATACCCCATCTTCATAAATGAATGCTGATACTGCATTCACATTTGTGGTTGCAATTAGAAAGTAGAGTTAGGCATGCTAGTAACCATAGCAAATTGCATGGTGCATGTAGCTTGCTGACTATAGTGTTTTTTGTTCTTCAACTTTGGGAAGTCTTTTTCCTTTTTTACCCCAACTTTATGTTGTGTAGGGGCGATTTCTTGTCTGGGGGACTGACACAGATACCAGATGACCAACCTTTGCCATTACCCAGCCACCAGTATGTTGCCCTTTTCATCTTCCTCATGCTAAGTAGAGCTAGTGATAACCAATGATGACAATGTCTCCTGAGTTGAGACACTCCCTGTGCCGATGTGTTGGCCACATCCTGCCAAACTACAGCAGCCTGAGGCAGGGGTGTGTGCTGCACAAGCACAGCAATGGATAGGGAGGGAGATAAAGTCATAATTTTACTCATGTCTACAGCTGTCTCCCTGACTCCTGATTGTTCTGCGATTTGGCTGTCACCGTTATCATGCCCAAACAGTTCCCCAGCATCAGACATGCCTATACCCATGGTGGATGAATCCAGTACCACAGTCCCTCTGAAAAATATACCCATAACCTATTCCATCAATTCACCCTTCACCAATACCTGGACGCCAGTGTAGATAAACCTCTATAACAGAGTGCTATGGAAAATCTACAGTCCACATACATAGAGCAGACTGATGGTGTAGGTCTAGTCTCAATGTTCATGTAATAACAAAGAAGTCTTGCTCATTAACTGTATGGCCTTAAGTCAGGTAGATAATGGAGACAGTCCCACATGTTACAACATGCACACCTGGGCATCACCAACTGATATTTCAGGAGCCCTGTGCAGTTCAACATCCATGTTTGGTACTCCATATTGGATAAGGAAACTATCTGGGTCCCCAGACAAAGAAGCCAGAAACTTCACTGAGTCTGTTAATGATGACTTTGTCAGAAGACCCTCAGCTGTGGCCCTTTCTTCTTGTGCCAGGTGACTTGCTATGCCAAGACAATGCACAATCATGAAAGTGAACCTTCTCTGAATATTTGTATGTTTTATTTTGGCCACCAACTACACCACATGCTGTAGCTTGTTGTCATCAACCCATTCCAGTCCCACTGAGTTTCCATGTAATGCTTTCTGCAGGACCCAATCAATACCTGTAGTGAATAATAAGGGAAACAGTATACATCCCTGTCATAAACCAATGTCCACCACAAACCAGTCACCGTACTCATTATTCACCCAAGCTGTGCACTTGCTGTCTTGATACAGATTCATAAAGAGTGTAATGAAGTTTGGAGGAATCCCATATTCTGCCAAGATGTGCCATAGTGATGGTCTATGTATACAGTCAAAGGCTGTTTTGAAGTTCACAAAGCTGACAATGACTAGTTTCTTCCATGCTGTTGCTTTTTCTATTTTCCTTTGCTGATGACAGAATTCTTATTGATACAACATAGAGTGGAATGCAGACAATGACCACATCTATGGAGAAACATGGTGGGAAAGTAGGCCTCAAAATGAATCCTGACAAATGCAAAGTGTTGGTCAGTGAAGCATGGAATGACAACAAAGACATAATGGCTGTAGGATCAATATTAGATTCAACAGAGAATATCTGCCAGCTGGGCAGTTTCATCTCTCATACTGGTAACTACAAGAAGAAAGTTCTGGTTAGACTTGGAAAAGCGAGTGCAGGATTCAACAGACTATCCAAAATCTGGAGATCAAAAACATTGCACATTGTTCACAAAGGTGAAGCTATACCAAGCACTAGTGCTGGTGGCACTGTCTAGACTCTAGACTCTTATATGATGCTGAGCTATGACCAATCACAGCATCAGCCATGCGAAAACTTGAGGCTTCTCATCATAAATGGTTAAGATGTATTTTGGGAATATCATGGAAGGACAAAGTAAAGAATGAGAGTGTTAGAGAAAGAACACAACAATGGAAACTTGAAAATATCATTATGGAAAAAAGACTACATTGGCTTGGTTACATTAACTGCATGGACACTAGCAGGATTCAACTGAGACCTAGCTGGATAGAAGAGGAGACCAGACAGACCTCAACAAAACTGGAAAGGAATAGTGACAAGAGACATCTGTCACCTGAATATCACTTGGGAGGAAGCTAAAGAAGCAGCAGCAGATAGGGCACAATGGAGTCATCTTGTGGCCGAATGCATCATCGATGCAGGATGAACCAAAGACCAACTACATCAATTTGCTATAACAAGAATCCCACAACAGATAGTTACCAAAGGCCCAGTCAGATTTATCTTCCCAGATCATCCACCAACCATGCTCATGAATGGCCTGCAGTAGGATGTCATTCTCTGTGTGGGAGAATTTCCCCTTGCAGTGAATATCAGTATCAGGCATGACTACCTGTAATATCAAAAAAGATATATGTGTAAGTTGGTGGCATGTTATACATGATATGCCCATATTTCAGCAACACAAGAATATATCCTATGTTCACATGACCTATTTTATAGGCCACCCATCAAGCGGCACAAGCCACTTGTATGGCTGCCATCTGCAAGGTGGCGGTCTGCCTGGTAAGTTTCTGTGTGCATCTCTGAGACATGGCAGGGAGCCACATTACCATGCAAAGGGAACCATGCAAAAACAAGAATACCTGGAGCAGACCAAGTATTCTGTGTGTCTAAAGGCTGCAGCACATGCAGACAGCATCTCACTATACTCCGTATGGAAACAACTGTCATTAAATACATCATGTCAGTCCCTTAAACTGTAAAATTGCCACAAGCCCTCTGGCGCAATTGCCTGCCACTGTCTGACAACTACCCTGACAATGACATAGAATTCCAGAATAAAAATAAAATTAAAAAAATATGTACCTTAGCTTAACTGCACATGGAATCACAATCCAAATAAATATAGTGAGAGCTGGATAGTAGACCAAACTCCTCATTGCTATAATCTAGAATGTAAAAGATGTATAGAAATCAGATAACAGTCAGGAAGAGGAAAATGAAGAGAAAGGGCAGAGCTGGAGGAAGATGTTCCTAACTAAGAAAGAAGAAAACCCAACAAAACTTCAATGATACGTGACTGACACTCTACTATCAACCACATCTTGGAGGATCTGGAACTGGCAGGAAACAAATTGGGATGATGGGACATCATACCATTTAGCATTTAATTTAGGGCACTACAGTTCTCTCATGATCTCTAAGAGACTTGGACATGCAAATTGCATAAGTTACCTCATGAGTGACAATGCTGAGAGATATACAGGTATTATAGTCTACAGGAATGAGTAAAAATCATACCCAACCCCAGGACATTAAATGTTACATTTATCTGGAATGTTTCCATCTTGGTGGTTTAATTTATTTAAAAAAAAAACAGTATTTGGTCAAAAAGTCATTGATTAAATTATCTATCTGTACATCCAAAGACATGCAGTAGGTGGATTGTACACACTAAATATGTTATAGGTATAAGTGTGCATGTGAGTGGTGTGCTGTGGAAGAATTACCGTGGCAGGGCTAGCCAACCAGCAGTGTAAACCTTGGTTCTAGATAACTGTCACTGAAGAAGTGACACCCTGGCCCCATGTGCAAAAATGGGAAAAAAGGGGTTGTGGATGGATATATATCAGTACATCCTTATGAAAATCTGCTTTGAAATAAAATTTTACTCTTAGGGGCATTATCTTAACTTACCAATGTAACTTGTATTATCTTTCCCTAATGATACTTCTGTCTAGATAAACTGTTTAAACTCTTAGATTCTAAAACATCTGTATATTATACAAATAGTGGTAGTATACCCCATCCACAAACACAAATAGGGGTTCAAAAGAATACTTTGATCCAATGCTTACTACAGAGACCAAACCGCAATATAATATAAAGTAATATAATATACTTAATATAATATAATATATCAGTCTCCTATCGAAGCAAATGTATATGTCATTCATTTATGGCATATTAAAATACATAAATTGATTTGATAAGTCATTTCAAAATTCTCTTCAAGGAAAGGAAGTAGACACAGTTTCCTCCACAGTGATAACTACAAGGCTGAATTCTCTTGGAAAAGCATTTCTTAACTCTTAAGAGACAATCTTATAAAAAGCTAATAAGTAAATGCTCTGTAAAAGATACAGAGTTCCGTTGAAGGTGGCTAGATTCATTTTCTGACTATTTGCTGCAGATACAGTCACATTTAAACACTGGATAATCATTTCACCTTGCTACCTAAAATCATACTTCTAACAACACTTCAAACAAAAACGAATGCCTTTACTCAAGAAGATTACATGAAATGGTTTCAATAGCTGCTAAAAGGGTATTACTTTACACTGATTAAGTAACAGAATGCATTTTTCTTGATGGTTTTTGGCCACTTTACATTTTAAAATGTTAGACTGACAGTTTTGTCAGAATGATAAATGTTGTTTCCTCTCCTCTGATGACACTGAATTCACTTCTTGGGCAAGTTACAAGTACAAGTAACATATCTTTGTATTATTACATACACCAAAGTTAGAAGATTATTGACTAAGAAAGAAATGGGACTTATTAAAGTGAATAGCCATACTAAAGGTTACAGAGGTTAAAAAAGGCTAGTTAAGAAATTATTTCTTTCTCAGTGGTAAATTATCTTTAGGAAATACGTTATTGTTTAATGTAACTATTTTCTGTATCATTATAATATCAAAATGTGAATGTCTTTGTCATACCATTTAAAATTTGCATCAGTTATGCATTTTCTCTGAATGTTGATATGAACTTCATTTATTTTATACATGGGTGGTGCTAGACACAGCAGTGTATGACTTCTACTGGCACATAATTCAGATGACATATTTTAAACATTCTGGAATAACAGATGTACATACAGCTTTAAAACAATAAATTGAGTAATAAAAAAATACAAGATCATGAATGCAGCATATATCAAATATGAAAGACAGTGATACAACAGTTTTATTGTTCTCTCTATGTTATTAAGCAAGTAATAATGCTCAAAGGAGTGTGTGTGTTATTGTGCAAATAATGAAATACAAATCAAAAATCAAAGCCACTCGATGAAGGTTGCAGTAATACAAAATAAAATACTCTAAGAAAATAAACAAAACCCTGATCAACACAGCTGTGTTGATCAGGGTTTTGTTTATTTTCTTATTATGGAAATAATGCCCAGCGGAGGGCCTCTACACCCCTTGAAGGGCATTATTTCCACAATAACACACACCCTGGACAGCATTATTGCACTTAAAGGATGGGCTGTCTGTAAAATTGTTGCGTTTTACTTACTTATTTTTTTATTACTATATTATTTTTTATATATTTTTGATGTAAAGTAGTTCCTCCGCCTAATGTTTCAAACTTGCTGTAGTATATGTTAATGGTGTTGGAGGAAACATTTTACTTCCAAAATATAACACTTTTAAAAAATATCCAGGTATTTATTTATTTTTTGGTCCCTTACTCCTAAAACATTTGGCTTGCTGTAAGTCATTGGAGACTGAAGTTACTAAATAATGAGATACATTTCAGTTTCAGAGTTTTATTTCCTTCAGAAAATTCATGCTAACAATAATCCTTTTATTTAAGCAAGTTTGTAATTTTATAAGAGCAATAATTAAAATCTGTTCCTATTTTTAAGCCTTTATTCCCCCTTTATTGTAGGATTATCCAGATTTCTTCAGCTGAAAGGTGTAGAGGTATGAAAACCTCTTTACTGCTGTTGCTGCCAGTGCTTGAACTCACTCACTTACTCTGTCTCATACACACACCCACACACACATGCACACACACACACACACACACACACACACACACACACACACACACACACACACACACACACACACACACACACACACACACACACCTCTGCTTCAGAAAATGCATGCTAGCACAAATTTTTAACAGCAATGTTTTTAAATGTGTTCCTATTGTCAGCCTTTGTCCCCCATTTATTTTAGACATCCAGATATCTTGAGCTAAGAGGTCGAGTGGTACACAAACCTCTAAACTGCTGCCAGGGATCACTCTATCACTCTTGTTCTCACTCTTTACTCTCTCTCTCACACACACACACACACACACACACACACACACACACACACACACACACACACACACACCTCTGCTTCAGAAAATGCATGCTAGCACAAATTTTTAACAGCAATGTTTTTAAATGTGTTCCTATTGTCAGCCTTTGTCCCCCATTTATTTTAGACATCCAGATATCTTGAGCACACACACACACACACACACAGCCAGGGATCACGCTTTTTTATTTTAATTTTTTTTCCTTTCTTATTTTACACTCACTAAAGAACAAAAGTGCTGCTTAGCTAGCATAAAATAATGTCATATGTTAGTTTTTTTCAGTCTGAACATGGCAGCTTGATCTGCGGATTCACTTTTCAGCGGGCATTACCTATAGATTAACACTCTGCTGGAGAATGCTAATTCTCCAAATCAGGGTGTGATTTACAGGTTGCCTATTCTCTAAATTAAAATAAATACTCCCTACTATAAGTGTAAGATCCATCACTGTCAGTCCAGCAATAGTTAAAAAAGTGACTCTTTCACTTGCATATAACATAGCTTGCTATTATAGCATTTAAAACTGATGTTAGGGATAGCACAGTTGGAACGCTAATTAGCCCTGCTGTTTCACAGTGATTTTATTTTTTGATACCTTGCAGGCTAGGGTATCTTTGGTTTTGGTTTTGCATGTCTTTTTTGTGTCTGTGTGAGTTTTCAGCAGGATTTCTGGTTTCTTCCTATATCCGAAAGACATGCCGATATGTGAATGTATGATGAATGAAAGCACATTTGAGCTAAGTGTGCATGTGTATGTGTATATGAGAGTGTATGTTTGTGTGTGTCTTTGTGTATATGTGTGTGTGATGTATAGAACCATTGATGGACTGATGTCTTTTTCTTGATTTTTCTCCATTCTTTGCCTTATTTGCTTTATTTTGCTTTCACTGTGACCCTAAGAGGAACAAAGTAAGAATATGAAAAAAGCAATAAATGAACATCCTGCTCTGTGATGGTAATGACAGTGAGAATGTGAGCATTTAAGCTTATTTCTGAAAATTATATCTATCATTGTGCACATTCAGATAAAGGGTTAAGTATTTTTTTCTGTAGGTTCCAGTTTTTCATAATAATAACCCAGCTAGTAGTTTTACAGACTGCACGTTGCAAATGTCAGATGTTCAAAATATTGTATTTTAGCTTAGTTCTGATGCACTAACAATCTAATTAAGCATTTTCGTGTAATTATATGGATTTATGGTTTGGTCTCTTTTTTTCCCCTTTAGAGAAAAATTAAATTAATTCTAGGCATGGATTTGGAATGCTGATTGTTAGTTTAGATCTCTTATGTTACATGTTGACATTGTTAGAGCCTGCTAAAGATTCAAAGAATGCAAACCAGGAAATACGATTACAGTAAAGTCTCACTTAACCGACACCCGTGGGGATTGGTAGATGTCGGTTAAGTGTATGTGCCAATTGCTTGAGAAATGCTTTGTGATTTTTGATTGGCTCATATACTGGCATATGAGCCAATCAAAAACTACAGAGCAGAACCTCTTCTGTTTAATGCAGAACAGCCCGCTGTTTCACATTGAACAGAAGAGGCTTCCCTTTGGGATTTTTGATTGGCTCGTATGCCGGCATGCAAGCCAATCAAATGCCGGTTGCTTGAGAGTGCCAGTTGCTTGTGTCCCGGATGATGGGGACTTTACTGTATATTGTTTGCAATATGCATGTACAGTATCAAGTGGATGTCAAAAACACATACAACAAATGACCCTGCATGCAGCATTAAAGATTATATCTGTATTTTCTTTACTATTTTATTTAATTATTAGCTAATAGTACAGCTACTACAACATCCATGTACAATATATAACTGCACATTAAAGGACAACTGCACCCTCAGACTCAAAAAACATGTTTATTTCATCATGGTTTGGTGTTTCCTACATTTTAACACCACTCTGTGACTATTTACAGGTTTTTGGATATTTTTATACATAATTTATGAGTCTGGCCACATAGGGTCTGGCATATTGAAGGAATTCCAAAAGTTTAGTCTGCATCTATGTATCCCAGTATGCATTGTTTGTCTAAAGAAAATTGTATCACATCTTCCACTATTTCCCTAGAGCTCCTGTCACTGCACTCATTTACAGGCATTCACTGCTGTGCTGTAAACACCTAGTTTTGGTTAATATTTTATCCTTTTTCAATGACTACTTCAAACCCAAGCAGTGCAAATGCCACAGAACAGAACTGAAAAGTGCATTTTATTGCTGTTTCTTCTTAGAAATGC